>NC_081564.1:5863087-5908076 GCF_022355385.1 Mustela nigripes
CTCTCTGCCTGCCTCTCTGCCTACTTGTGATTTCTCTCTGTCAAATAAATAAATAAAATCTTTAAAAAAAAAAAAAAAAAGGCCGTAAGGTATTAAGTAATACCCTTTAAGCCCTATGGCCATTAAAAGAATAACTCCTATTATATAAGACTTTATCAACAAAGGATTGATCATCCCCACTACTAATCCTTGTATTAACCCCATTTTTCCAGTTAAAAAGCCCCCAAATAGAGGAAAGCATTTTGTTCAAGACCTTAGGGCAATTACCAATACAGTCACACCCTGTACTCCTATTGTTCCTGACTCCCGCACCCTCCTCTAACATACCAGCTGAAACTACCACTTTTTCTGTCATTGCCTTGTGCAGTGCCTTCTTCAGCATCCCTATCAGCCCCCAAGCTCAGTATCTTTTTACTTTTGCATGGTGTAATCAACAATAATACACTTGGATAGTCCTACCCGAGGAATATGCTGAAAGTCCTTCCTATTTGCTGACTGAAAAGATCTTGATTTCCCTGGCTTATCTATGCTTTACAATATAGAGATAATTTATTCGATAATTTATTACTATGTTCTCCCACCCTAAAGGCTGGTCCCACTGATGCTAACTAAATGTCTTCTCAAACAATTAGCCAACAAAGGACGCAACGCTCTAAACATAAATTACAACTCTGCTCTGCTTCAGTCAAATTCCTAGGCCACCTTTTGCTGGATGGGCTAAAAATAGAACCAGACAAATTACTACCTTCACCCAGGTCCCTCAGCCCCAGACTAAAAGACAATTACAGGGTTTCTGGGTCTTGCAGTTGTTGCCTTTGGATTCCCAATTATTCATCACAGCTCAACCCTTACATCGCCTTCCACTGCAAGCCTGATCGATCCCATGCCCTCAAGAGGCCCAAGATGACTTTGTATCTTTTTTTTTTTTTTAAGTGTAGGTATTTATTTAAACAATCTCTACACCCAGGAAAGGGCTCAAACTCACCATTTGAGATCACACATTCACCGACTGAGCCAGGCAGGCAACCGACCTTTGTATCTTTAAAAATTAAAAAACAGCTCGTTTTTTCCACAATGCTAGGACATCCTAACTGCCAACTGCCCTTCCTTCTTGTTCATCTGGGAATCCTTCCCCCAAAGGCTTGGAGGCCTGCAACACCACATAGGATATTACAGTCTTCAGTTAGAGACCGTGGCCAAACATTCATCTCCCATACGCCATGTCCTAGCAACCTGCCTCTATACTCATTACTGCCACCAAAAACTAATACTGGTTTCTCTCCTACAGATAGTAGTTCCACATCCAGTTAAAACACTTAGACTCCCACCACACCCAGCACCTATCTGCCAGCTGACTTACAAAATTTGAACTACAGTTTCCTTCCTCTCCAAACATTTCAGTCTCTCTCTGTCCTGTCAATCCTGCTACGTTATTTCCCTTACCCCTCAAAACTCAACTGAGTTTTACAATTTCATCCTTGTAACTGACTCATTCCTTACCCCTCAGTTAGACTTTTGTGAAATTCCCTTCTCAAATACAGATTTTATTTGATTTACTGACTGATCGATCTTATAGTATTTTTATTTTTTTTTAAGATTTTATTTATTTATTTGACAGACAGAGATCACAAGTAGACAGAGAGACAGGCAGAGAGAGAGGAGGAAGCAGGCTCCCCGCTGAGCAGAGAGCCTGATGTGGGGCTCAATTCCAGGACCCTGGGATCACGACCTGAGCCGAAGGCAAAGGCTTAACCACTGAGCCACTCAGGTGCCCCTGATCTTTTTTTTTTTTTTTTTAAGATTTTATTTATTTATTCGAGAGAGAATGAGTGAGAGAGAGCATGAGAGAGAAGGTCGGAGGGAGAAGCAGACTCCCCAAGGAACTGGGAGCCCCATGCGGGACTCGATCCTAGAAGTCCAGGATCATGACCTGAGCCGAAGGCAGTCGCTCAACCAACTGAGCCACCCAGGTGCCCAGATCCCCCTGATCTTATATAAAAGATGATCAGGTGCCGCCTGGATGACTCAGTCAGTTAAGCGTCTGCCTTTGGCTCAGGTTATGATCCAGGGTCCTGGGATCTAGCCCCATATCAGGCTCCCTGCTGAGCAGGGAGCCTGCTTCCTCCCTCTCTCTCTGCCCTTCCTCCTGCCTCATGCACTCTCTTTCTCTCTCAAATAAATAAAATCTTAAAAAATGATCAAGAAAAATACAATGCAGTATAGTCTAGTATCCACTGAAAAAATTATGGAAGCAGAATCTTTATCCAAGTTTCACGTGGCCCAACAAGCTGGATTACATGCTCTAAAAAGAGCCAATCGATAATAAAAACTCTCATTGTCTATACAGATAGCAGATATGCTTTTGGGGTCATCCCTGGTTTTGGTAAGCTCTAGAAGCAGGGTTCCTGACATCCTCTGGACTTAGGGGCACCAGGCTGGCTCAGTCAGTAGAGCATGGGACTTTTGATTTTGGGGTAATAGGTTTGAGCCCCATGTTGGGTGTAGAGATTACTTGAAAATAAAATCTTTTTTTAAAAAATCCTCCAAAACTTATTAAAACTGCTTGACGCCATTCTCCTTCCCTCCAGCTTAGCTCTTATAAAAGTTCAAAGTCCATTTCAAACTTGATACCCCTAAAGCCAAGAGCAATCATTATGGTACCCAAGCCACCAAAGATGTGACGCTTCAAACTTCTGATTTACAAATGTTCATCTGTGTGACACATTGGGGCACAATTAAATGGCCCTATGGGCACAACAATGCTATTGGAAGCCGTCTCCAACTGTTGCCCAACTAATATTTCAAAATGTACAATTTGCTCCTTGCACAATCCTGGGAAACCATATCACGCTGCGTTACATCAAGTTCCTCTTCCCCACAGGTCTTTTAACATCTGGCAAACTGATTTCATCCAACTTCCCCTGTGGTAACGATTTGTATGTTTTCTCACAAAATGGAGGCGTTTTCTTTGCAGGCAAGCAACAGCAAAAGCAGTAGCCAAAACCTATTAGAAAAAAAAAAACATTCCCAATTAGAGTACCTTGACCCTATATATGTATATCAAGCGGATATATATCTTCTTGAGGTTGTATTTTCTTCTTCTCCTGGGGTACACAATGTAGAATGAATCTTTAATAAGTTTGGCCTTTCATATATATTCTGTACAGGAGAATGTCTCCTTGTAACAAAGTAGAGGGCAAGTGACCTCTCTCTCTCTCTCTATATATATATATATATGTGTGTGTGTGTGTGTATAAATATAAATATATATATATATATATATATATATATATATATATATATGATATACTGGAAGACATATAAACTTAAATGTTCATTACAGACGTAAAGGAAAGGACTTCGGTATTGTTAACCCCCTTGTGTGCAGCAAAGCTACAAGGGGCTGGTTCATGCATGGATTCATGTTTCTCATTTAAAAAGGCTCCACATCCTGAAAATGACAGGAGAGTCACTCCCCTTTTAGAGGGGGACTGAAGCAGACAAGGTCCAAAGCCAGCAGTTGATACTCAAGATTCCAGACCAGACTCAGAACCTTCCTTTTACTTGAATTCTCATTTTTGTTCCTTTTGTCTCTTCCACCACCCAGTATTGTCCTGAAGTCATTCATGACCTCTGCGTACTCCCTCCGTATGACTTCTTAACCGAAGACTTCCTTTATTTTCTTGTAGGCTTTTTTTTTTTTAAGATTTCATTCATCTGTTTGTCAGAGAAAGAGATCACAAGTAGGCAGAGAGGCAGGCAGAGAGAGAGAAGCAAGCTCCCTGCCGAGCTGAGAGCCCGACACGGGTCTGAATCCCAGGATCCTGAGATCACGACCTGAGCCAAAGGCAGAGGCTTAACCCACTGAGCCACCCAGGCACCCTGACCTTTAAGCTTTAATAAGACTTGACACCATGGCACCTGACTGGCTCAATCAGTAGATGTGCACTCGATCTTGGGGTCATGAATTCGAGCCCCATGTTGGGTATAGAGATTATTTTAAAAAATAATATACTTTAAAAAATAATAAGACCTAACACCCTATAGTCTCTACACTTTTTTAAAAAGTTTTTAAATTTTATTTTTATTTCCATTTTACTTGAGAGAGAGAGAGCGCACAAGCAGGGGGAACAGTAGAGGGAGAGGGAGAAGCAGGCTCCTGCTGAGCAGGGAGCCCGACACTGGGCTTGATCCCAGGACCCTGAGATCATGACCTGAGCCAAAAGCAGACACTTAACGGACTGAGCCACCTAGGTTCCCTGAGTCTCTACCCTTTGTTCTCAATTCCTATGCACATTCAAGATGAAAAACCAGTTAAGAATATTCTACTACTATGTTCCATCAAAGAGGATTGAATGGAATACCAGCTCTGTTGTTAAGCTGTCCCAAGCCATAGCCCAGGAGACCCCCCCCTTAAGAACTGCTGGGTGTGTCACAACAGACACTCCAACCAAATACAAAATGCTCCCTCTTCACTCCTCTCTGCACAATAACATTGTCCCGCAGATTAAGATCATGTGCGATGGGAAGGCCTGGGTGGCTCAGTTGGTTAAGCAGCTGCCTTCGGCTCAAGTCATGGTCCCAGAGTCCTGGGATCGAGTCCCACATCGGGCCCCTTGCTTGGCAGGGTGCCTGCTTCTCCCTCTGCCTCTGCTGCCATTCTGTCTGCCTGTGCTCCCTCTCTCTCCCCCTCTCTCTCTCTCTGACAAATAAATAAATAAAATCTTTAAAAAAAAAAAAGATCACGTGCGATGACTCTCATCCAATACCCTTGCCCTCCACCCCTGAAGTACCCTAACCCCATTTTCTTTAACCTCCTTTCCCTGTTTTGACATTCTTCATGCCCATAATTTGATTTCTTGTGTAAGATATGTCCACCTGGGACCTAGTGTGGTCTCTACAGATGTAAGTCTCAACCTTTTGCTATCATCCATCAAGCTGCAGCTGTATCTCATCCACCTCTCCTAATGCTGCTACTGCCCTCTGCCCCGACATCCCAGAGCCGAAGATGAACCATGAAACTTATTATCAATGCTTGGGTTCACTAATCTCCAGGGGAATGATTCATCAAAAGCCCTGTCATTGGAATTCTTGGAAGAGCTTTGGCTCTAATCAAACCAATGCTAGGTTTTAGCCTTCCTGTGACCTCGATAAACCTTACATTGCAAGACCCCTATCTTCCTTCTGTGCCAACTCTTCTTCCCAATCATCAGTAGCACCACTCTGGACGATAAAACAGGAGCAAATCAATCTTGCTGTGCTCCCACGGCAGCCCCCTTAATTATCTTCCCATATTGGCAAACCCCTATGGAAAAACAACTAGCCAAACCCTACCCTTCAAATGCATTAACAATGCCTGGGTCACTAGACAATGCATGCTAGGATTCGTAAAAACCCATCTGTCTATCTGCTTGCCCACACACCCCACAGTCCCTCATAGAACCAAAAGGGCTTTAGGTGTGATGATTGCTAGAATTGGTCTGGCCATAGGCATGTTGGCCCCCTGGGAAGAATTTGCTTATCATGAAACTACCCTGTGTAATCTAACAAATATCCTAGAAGAATTATCCCACTATACTGCTTCAGCCCTTACAAAACTTAACAATTAGAACTGCACTCCCCTGCTTCAGTAGTCCTAGACTATGAAACAGCACTGCCAGTTGGCAGAACAAGGGGGTGTCTGCTGTTGCTGATAGCTCTCATTGTACCTCGAGAAATACTTCCTCCCAAGTTGAACTAGATAATTTTTTTTTATACAAGCCTCCTAGCTTCACAATATCAACAACCCCATTTCAACAGCCAGTGAAATGTGAAATTACAGTAAAAGTTATCTACCATTGTCCAATCTCTTTAGTTAGTTGTTTGGCAAAATAGAAAACATCCTTCAATTTGGACTACAGGGGGTGACTGGCTGGCTCAGTCAAGCAAGATCTCAGGGTCAGAGGTTCGAGCCCCATGTTGGGTGTAGAGATAACTTAAAAATAAACTCTTAAGGGGTGCCTGAGGCTGTCAGTTCAGTGTCTGACTCTTGATTTCAATTCAGGTCATGACCTCAGGATCCTGGGATCAAGCCCCAAGTCAGGCTCTATGCTAAGAGCCTTGATGTGCTTGAGATTTTCTCTTGCCGTCTCCCTCTGTCCCTCCCCACCCCATCTGAATTAAATAAATTTTTTAAAAAAATCAAGTCTTAAGGGGCGCCTGGGTGGTTCAATCGTTAAGCATCTGCCTTCAGCTCGGGTCCTGAACTCAGGGTCCTGGGATAGAGCCCCGCATCGGGGTGTCTGCTTGGCAGGAAGCCTGCTTCTTTCTCTCTCTCTCTGCTTGTGTTCCCTCTCTCGCTGTGTTTCTCTCTGTGTCAAATAAATAAATAAAATCTTTTTTTAAAAAAAGTCTTAAAAAAATCTGGACTACAGTTCTGTATAGAACTATTAATTTTGGTATTAAGCTTCTGATGCTATATAAAATACTCTTTCTAGGGGTGCCTGGGTGGCTCAGTTGGTTAAGCATCAGACTCTTGATCTCAGCTCAGGTCTTGATCTCAGGGTCATGAGTTCAAGCCCTGCATTGGGCTCCATGCTGGGTGTGTAGACTACTTAAAAAACAAACAAACAAAAAAACTTGGCTTGTTTCCAGAAGTTGCTTCTCTTTCTCTTCTTCCATTTGCAAGCTAGTTACGGTGACCCGGGCTTCTGTATGTACTGCTCCAATCCTATGCCGTGTGATTCTTGAGGCATAATGAAAATCCCCTGCCATTAGAGTCACAGTTCAGAAGCCCAGATTGTATGGGAAGGAGGAGAGAACCATGTGATCAATAAATATTTGTAAAACAGATAGATGTATGTATTCTGATTACGTTGTTTCCTTTTTTTTTTTAAGATTTTATTTATTTGACAGATCGCAAATAGGCAGAGAGGCAGGTGGGGGGTGGGGAAGCAGGCTCCCTGCTGAGCAGAGAGCCTGATGTGGGGCTCTATCCCAGGACCCTGGGATCATGACCTGATCTGAAGGCAGAGGCTTTAACCCACTGAGCCACCCAGGGGCCCCATGTTTCCTTTTATTGACAGATATTTCTATTCGGGTAGATTACAACTTGATTGTGTTACAACTTGAAATTTGTTGATACAGTCGTGCTTAAATTTGATGCTGGGTGTCTCGTGGTTTTCTTCAGCCACTCATTTTAAGATCAATCCTTACAAGTGGATGATTCCTGCAAATGATGTCATTTTCACTCTAATCTTAGCCTTAGAAGGTAAGTTTCATTCTAATTACTAAGGATGTCTTACTGTTACCTAGTCTTCATTGAATCTTTATTATGTAGGTAAATGTAGCTTTCTTCATAGTACGTTTTCTTAAAATATATTAATAAAAATGTATTATTGAGTAAAAATGAATAATACTTATGTTAAAAATGCATAAGTGTGGTTTTAAAAAGTGTGTGTGTGTAGTCTATGTGTAGATGCAATACAATACTATTGAGCCTTAAAAGGAAGGAAATTCTTTTTTTTTAATTTTTTAATTTTTTTAAAAGATTTTATTTATTTATTTGACAGAGATAGATCAAATGTCAGAGAGGCAGGCAGAGAGGGGGGGCGGGAAGCAGGCTCCCCGCTGAGCAGAGAGCCCGATGCGGGGCTCCATCCCAGGACCCTGAGATCATGACCTGAGCCAAAGGCAGAGGCTTAACCCACTGAAGCACCCAGGTGCCCAAAAGGAAGGAAATTCTGGTCTTTGCAATAACATGGATTAACCTGGAAGACATTATGCTAAGTGAAATAAGCTGGCACAAAAGGAATCATACAAATATTGTATTATTCCATTTGTATGAAGGACCTAGAGTAGTTAAATCCACAGAGAGAGAGAGAGAGTAGAATGTTGGTGGGTTTAACTTTAGTGTTTAATGGGTATAGGGAGAACGAGCATGTTCTGGAGATGGATGGTGATGGTTACCCAACATTTTGAATGGACGTAATGTCACTGCACTGCACACTTAAGAATAGTTAAAATGGTAAATTTGTATGTGTCTTTCACAAGAACAGGAAAAAATTTGTTAAATATATATGCGCACCCCAGTAGCAGTGAGCACAAATTATCATCCCTATCTTGGTTTCTAGTATTCTCCAATAAAAGTAGCTGGTGCTCCTTGGAGAAAAGGCAAGTCTAACGCTGGGGCGAGAAACATACAAGATGAGCTTGGAGCAGTGTGTAGTGCCAGGAAGGAAGGAACTGCTCAAAACAAAACACTCACCAATGATGATGATGTCACGGGAGCCCCCTGAAGGCTCCCAATGACCAAAGCAGATAAAATAGTGTTAGATTATAAACCAAAATTGGGGCGTCCGCGTGGCTCAATTGGTTGGGTATCTGCCTTTGGCTCAGGTCATGGTCTCAGGATCCTGGGATCCAGCCCCAAGTTGGGCTCCCTCATTAGTGGGGAGTCTCCCTCTCCCTCTGCCCCTCCTCACAGCTCATACCTTGTCTCTGTCTCCCTCTCTCTCTCAAATAAATTGTCTTTGAATTAAGAGTTTCTGAGATACATATGTATATGTCTGTCTTGATCTTCTACAACATCCTACAAGTGCTTGAATCTCTCAGATATAATCATGAACAAAAAAGCTGGACAACAAAAAAGGTGGACTCAAAGAAATACAGACTAAACATTTTCCCTTACAGGAAATTCTAGAATAAGCAGAACTAACTTGTGATGATGATAATGATCAAAATAGAGGTTGCTTGTGGAGGAGGGTGTTACTGATGGGGATAGGGCATAAGGCGGCCTCCTGGAGTGTGGGAATGTTTTATATCTTATCTTGATGGTGATTATAGAGTTACACGTTTACGAAAAATTCATCAAGATGTACCTCTAATGGTGCAGCTGGTCTGCAAAACAGTATGGAGTTTCCTCAAAATGTTAAAAATAGAGCTACCCTACAACCCAGTAATTGCACACACTACTAGGTACTTATTCAAAGAATATAAACATAGTGATTTGAAGGGGCACATGCACCCCAATGCTTATAGCAGCAAAGCCCACAATAGTCAAACTATGGAAAAAACCCAGATGTCTATTAACAGATGAATGGATAAAGATGTGTGTTTGTGTGTGTCTGTGTGTGCACACACATATATATGTGTATATATACTATATTTTATATGTATACATATGTATTTTATATTTTATATATAGTATACATATACTATATATAAAAAGATGTGATATTGGGGTGCCTGGGCAGCTCAGTGGGTTAAAGCCTCTGCCTTCGGTGCAGGTCATGGTCCCACGGTCCTGGGATTGAGCCCCGCGTCGGGCTCTCTGCTCCACAGGGAGCCTGCTTCCTCCAATCTCTCTCTCTGCCTGCCTCTCTGCCTGCTTGTGATCTCTGTCTGTCAAATAAATAAATAAAATCTTAAAAAAAAAAAAAGATGTGATATGTATGTAACATATCTATAATGGAATATTACTCAGCCATCAAAAAGAATGAAACCTTGTCACTTGCAACGACCTGAAAGGAATTAGAGGGTATTATGCTCAATGAAATAAGTCAGTCAGAGAAGATGAATGACTCATGATTTCACCCATATGTGGAATCTAAGAAAGAAAACACATGAACATAGAGGAAGGGAAGGAAAAATCAAGTAAGACGAAGAAAGAGAGGGAGGCAGACCATAAGAGACTCTTAAGTCTAGGAAACAGACTGAGGGTTTCTGGAGGGGAGCGAGGGGAGGGGAAGGGGTAACTGGGTGCTGGGCATTAAGGAGGGCACGTGATGTGATGCAACTAGTGGGTGTTGTATGCAACTAGTGAATCACTGAATTCTACCTCCAAAACCAATAATACAATTTAAATTGAATTTTAAAAAATTTTAAGATGTGCATCTAATATTTGTGCACCTGAACATACAAGGAGTAATTAATGTATGTATGCCTCAGTCAAGTGTAATATGTGAGCGAGAGGTACAGCTACTGTCAGTATGGTAGCCTCTAGCCACTTGCCACTGGCTATATAAAGTTCAACTTATTTAAGTTAAAAAAAATTTTTTTGGGGCGCCTGGGTGGCTCAGTGGGTTAAGCCGCTGCCTTCGGCTCAGGTCATGATCTCAGGGTCCTGGGATCGAGTCCCACATCGGGCTCTCTGCTCGGCAGGGAGCCTGTTTCCTCCTCCTCTCTCTCTCTGCCTGCCTCTCTACCTACTTGTGATCTCTCTCTGTCAAATAAATAAATAAAATCTTTAAAAAAAAAAAAATTTTTTTTGGAGAGAGAGTGAGCATGGGGGAGGGGAGAGAAGGGCAAAGGGAGAGAGAGAATCTTGAGCAGGCTCCATGCTCAGCGAGAAGCCTGACCCAGGGCTCAACGTGGGGCTCAATCTCAGGACCCTGAGGTCAAAATCCTGAGATCGCGACCTGAGCCAAAATCAAGAGTCAGATGCTTAACCAACTGAGCCACCCAGGTGCTCCTGACTTAATTAATTAAAGTTTAAAAACTCAGCTTCCCAGTTGGAGGAGTCGCATTTCAAGTGCTCAACAGGGGTGGTAGCTAGTGGCTTACCTATTCGATGGTGTAGACACAGAACATTTCCATCACTGTAGAAAGTTTTGTCAGACTACACTGGTGCAGAACAGTGTTGTCCCATAGAAAGAATGTCAGCCGCATATGTCATCTTAAATTTTACAATAACCACATTAAAAACGTGAAAAGAAACCAATGAAGCTAATTTTATTTTTAAGATTTTATTTATTTATTCGACAGAGAGAGACACAGCAAGAGAGGGAACGCAACAGGGGAAGTGGGAGAGGGAGAAGCAGGTTTCCCGCTGAGCAGAGAGCCCAATGCAGGGCTCGATCCCAGGACCCTGGGATCATGACCTGAGGGGAAGGCAGAGGCTTAACCCACTGAGCCACCCAGGCGCCCCTCACTCCAAGTAACATTTAAACATTTTTCACAATGAGCTTATATTCGTGTGTTTCTTGTGTTAGTTGGGTCCTCCGGTGAACAGAGGGTCAGACCAAGTTAGGAGCACAAAGAGGATGAGTGGGGATACACTGTGAGAAGGAAGGAGCAGCACCCCACAGAGAAAGCCTTCCGATCAGGATGCAGGTTTGTTGTCTGGGCGAGGAGAGGAGAGCAGCAGGAAGCCCGAGCCCCAGACAGCAGCAGAGACTTGACCACCAGGTGGGTTGTCCCAGAACAGATTGCCCCTTAGAGTTGTCTCATGTTGGGCTCAAATGCCATGGTCCTAGTCTCCCTGCTGTGCTCAGTTATCAGCAGAGAACCCCTGGGAATTGTGTACCGGTGTCAGTGAGCTCAGAATTCAGAGGTCCTACACCCGAGAGCTGGCAGCAAACAGCAGCCCTCCCCCTGACCAGCAAGTTCTTTCCTTTTTTTTTTTTTTTTTTAATTGTTCATTGTGGTCAAACATGGGGCGCCTGGGTGGCTCAGTGGGTTAAAGCCTCTGCCTTCAGAGGTCATGATCCCGGGGTCCTGGGATCGAGCTCCACATCAGGCTCTCTGCTCAGCGGGGAGCCTGCTTCCTCCTCTCTCTCTCTCTGCCTGCCTCTCTGCCTACTTGTGATCTCTCTCTGTCAAATAAATAAAATCTTAAAAAAAAATAAAAACCATATGGTCAAACAAACAAAACATAAAATTTACCAGTTTCTACGTGTCCAGTTCTGTGGTGTTAAAGTATACTCATACTGATGTGCAACCAACGACTAGAACTTTCTTATCTTGCAAAACTGAATATCTGTCTCCATTAAGTAAAACTCCTCAGTCCCCCTGCCCCTGGTAACCACGGTTTTGCTTTCTGTCTCTATGAGTTTGAGTACGCTGGCCATCTCACGTGAGTGGCCTCGTAGAGCATCTGTGTTTTGCGGTTGGCTTCTTTCACTCAGCATCATGTTCTCAGGTTCGTGCGTGTTGTAGCAATTGTCAGAAAGTCATTCCACTGTATGCGTAAACCACATTTTGCTTCTCCATTCATCTGCTGAGGGGACATTTGGGTTGCTTCCCCCTTTCCGCTAGAAGTCAGTGATGCTGCTATGAACATGAGTGTACGAATATCTCTTCCAGATCCTGCTTTCAATTCTTTTGGATAAATACCGGAAAATGGAACTGCTGGATGGTATGGTTATTCTATTTTTAGTTTTCTGAGGAACCGCCATACTGTTTTCCACATCGGCTGCACCATTCTGCATTCCCATCAGTAAAGGATAAAGGCTCCAATTTTCTGCATCCTCTCCAACACTTGTCATTTTCTGGGTTTTGTTGTTGTTGTTGTTTTAATAATAGCCATCCTAATGGCTGTGTGGGGTGTTACCTCCTTGGGGTTTGATTTGATTTTCTCTAATTAGTGATGTTGAGTATCTTTTCATATGCTTCTTGGCTTCTCGAAGGGTCATCTCCCTGATGGTCAGGTCTAGAGACAGCCAGCCCTTGAATAACATGGATTTAAACTCTGTGGGTCCACCTGGATTTATTTTGGTAAGTACAGGACAGTCCTATACTTACCAAGTCTTTTTTTTTAAGATTTTATTTACTTATTTGACAGAGAGAGAAACAGCAGGGAGAGGGGGGAGCAGGCTTCCCACTAGGCAGGAAGCCCAATGTGGGGCTCCATCCCAGGACCCTGGGATCATAACCCGAACCGAAGGCAGATGCTTAATGCCTTAATGTCTTTAGGATCCTCTGAATCACATTTTATTTTCTCTAGCTTACTTTAAGAATACAGTATATAATACATATAACATACAAAATATGTGTTAGTTAATTGTTAATATTATTGGTAAGGCTTTTGGTCAACAGTAGGCTGTTAGTAGTTAAGTTTGGGGGGAGTCAAAAGTTATACATGCGGGCACCTGGGTGGCTCAGTGGGTTAAGCCGCTGCCTTTGGCTCAGGTCATGATCCCAGGATCCTGGGATCAAGTCCCGCATCGGGCTCTCTGCTCAGCGGGGAACCTGCTTCTCCCCGCTTTCTCTCTCCCTGTCTGCCTCTCTGCCTACTTATGATCTCTGTCTGTCAAATAAATAAATAAAATCTTTAAAAAAAAATCTTTAAAAAAAAAGTTATATGTGCATTTCTGACTGTGCAGGGGAGCGATGCCCCTAACCCCTGTGTTGTTCAAGGGTTAATTATAATTAAAAATTAATAACAGAACACTTTACAAACCAAGCAGGAGGACAGCTGGGACCCCCTACTTGAAATTTCTCTGGAAGTTGCACAGTTCTAGAATCTTAAAGCAAACCTGCCAGGCACTGGGCTAGGCTCATTTCGTCGTCTCAACAACTCTTTGAGGAGTGTATTTTCACATGCCAGGGTACAGGAGCTGGCCTAGAATGTGGGGTGGACGAAGGTATTCCCATCTGCCAAAACTTCCTTTAATGCTTCTTCATCCACTCACCACTGTGAATAACATCTCACCTAAGTTTAAAAGCAAAACAAAACAAAAAAGGGGGGGCACCTGGGTGGTTCAGTCATTAAGCATCTGCCTTCGGTTCGGGTTATGATCCCAGGGTCCTGGGATGGAGCCCCACATTGTGCTTCCTGCCTAGT
Organism: Mustela nigripes; assembly: GCF_022355385.1. Lineage (NCBI taxonomy): Eukaryota > Metazoa > Chordata > Mammalia > Carnivora > Mustelidae > Mustela > Mustela nigripes. The sequence continues at coordinate 5,876,631 of NC_081564.1, forward strand.
GGGAAGCCTGCTCCCCCCTCTCCCTGCTGCTTCTCTCTCTGTCAAATAAGTAAACAAAATCTTAAAAAAAAAAAAAACAAAACTAACTAAAAACAAAACAAAACAAAAGTATGCTCTCATGCAAACAGATTCAAAACTAGTGCCCTGGGTACCACCCTTCCTGCAACCAGATTGTTTTCTAAAGGCCTTCAACTCCTAGAGATGAAGTCACTGACCCAGGATTTCAAGCATGTAAGCCAAACTGGAAAATCTCCAAAATCCTTGCTGTTTCAGTACAAGATTTAAGGGTAAAAAGACCTGAAAATAACATGGAGAACATGAAGAAAGCCATACTGAGTGTACCACTCAGGAAATAAATGGTGCCACAGGTATTCAGGCGGGGCATAAGACCTACTCTGCTTCCTCTCACCAAAACTGTGATGAGGGTGCAGAAGGCAAGCTGAAGACAAAAAACAAGGTGACACCCCACGACCTCCCCCATCCCCTCACTCCCAGGTGGGCCGTGTGTGACATTTCTCAGGTAGTCCTGGCTGCCCTAAAGCTAAGGGAAGGAAAAACAAGTGGTTGACGAACAGAGATCACAGTCCTGCAAGACACTGACAAGTCTTGTCAGTTTACAAAATGTCTTTGTGATTTACAAGAAAAAAAAAAAAACATTCTTACCCAAAACCTAACTTCCAGGGGCGCCTGGGTGGCTCAGGTCATGATCCCGGGGTCCTGGGATCGAGCCCCGAGTCGGGCTCTCTGCTTGGCGGGGAGCCTGCTTCCCCCTCTCTCTCTGCCTGCCTCTCTGCCTACTTGTGATCTCTGTCTGTCAAATAAATAAATAAAAAATATATATATAAAACGAAAAAAAATGTAAAAATCTAACTTCCAGAAGGAAACTCCCACCCATCTTAATGTTAGGCTTTACTGGAGGGAAAAACAAACTTAACCTGACAATGAAGAAGGCCTCCAATATCTTGTAGGTCGTCCTCTTGTAGCAAACAAAAATTCTTTTTTTTTTTAGATTGTTATTTATTTATTCAACAGACAGAGATCACAAGTAGGCAGAGAATCAGGCAGAGAGAGAGGGGGAAGCAGTGTTCCCACTGTGCAGAGAGCCCGATGCGGGGCTTGATCCCAGGACCCCGAGACCATGACCTGAGCCGAAGGCAGAGGCTTAACCCACTGAGCCTCCCAAGTGCCCTGAAAACAAAAATTCTTCTGAAAACATCCCTTTTCCTTATCTCCCCCAACTCCAGAATATATAATCAGTTGCTTCTCACAATCTGGGGGCAGCAGCTCTTTCCATCCACGGGTCCTGTACCCCTGCATTAATAAAATCATCTTTTTGCACCAAAGACGTCTCAAAAATTCTTTCTTTTTTTCTTTAAAGATTTTATTTATTTATTTATTTGACAGAGAGAGATCACAAGTAGGCAGAGAGGCAGGTAGAGAGAGAGAGAGAGGAGGAAGCAGGCTCCCGGCTGAGCAGAGAGCCCGATGCGGGACTTGATCCCAGGACCCTGAGATCACGACCTGAGCCAAAGGCAGCGGCTTAACCCACTGAGCCACCCAGGCGCCCGTCAAGAGTTCTTTCTTGGCCTTCAGCTCTCACCTACATGCCAAAACGACATCAACAGGACCACAGGTATATGCTAATAGAACTTATCTTTATTTTTTTCTTTTTTAAGTTTTATTAACTTAAGTGACCTTTCTACCCAAAGTGAGGTTCAAACTCATGACCTTGAGATCAAAAGGTGCACGCTTTTCCGACTGAGCCAGCCAGGGGCTGCTATCGGAACTTTCCTCTTGGTGGACATTAGCCCGCAAACATTTATAGCTGCTTTTTTATTAAGTGTGGCCCAGCACTACTTTTGTTTTCCACATCACTTTTTCCTCTTTTTAACCATAAGGCAGAACCTTGTGACCTTTTGCAGTCACTTTGGTTTCTACTCAAAGGCAGCTGTGGGGCGGGTAGTGCAGCTGCGACGTAGTCTTAAGTCTCAGAGCAAGAGTATTTTAAAATTCCTCTTAAAACTTTGTATAATGGTACATCTTGGGACTTTAAAAAGTTTTGTTGTGAACATATTCTACATTGATAATCCAGCTTTCCATATCTTGTTCCCCAATAATTATATGAACTTGGAAAATTGCTTATAATTCATATTCCGGTGATAATAATAGCTTATAATAATAGTAATGATAGCCAACATAGGGATAGCTGGGTGGCTCAGTCAGTTGAGTGTCCGACTCTTGATTTTGGCTCAGGTCATGGTCTCCAGATGTGAGATGGAGCCGGCTTTGGGCTCTGTGCTCCACACGGAGTCTGCTGCAGATTCTCTTTTTCCCTCTCCCTCTGCTCCTCCTCCCGCTTGCAATAAATAAATAAATAAAATATTTTAAAATAATAATAATAAGCACTTCCCAACAATCTCACAAACCAGATTGTATCATTACCCCATATTACAGCTGGCGTAATGTGCCAGAGTAAAGGCACAATTTACCTGCCTAACTTCACACAGTTTACAAGTGGCAGAGTCAATCACAATTTGAACACTTGTGGTCTGGTCTCAACCCACCCCTTTGAACACTGTGCTTTCCCTTACTGCTTTTCAAACTTGAGCACGCATTAGAATTACCTGGAGGGCAGGGTGCCTGGGTGGCTCATTTGGTTAATTGGGTTAATTGTATGCCTTCAGCTCAGGCAGGTGATCCCAGGGTCTTGGGATGGAGAGTGCTCCCTGCTCAGTGAGGAGTCTTCTTCTCCCTCTCCTTCTGTGCCTCCCTGTCTTTCTCTCTCTCAAATAAATAAATAAATAGTTTAAAAAAAAAAAAAAAGAATTACCTAGAGGGCTGTGGAAACGCAGATTGCTAGAGCTCATTCCCAAAGTCTCTGATTCATTGGGTCAAGAATTTGCATTGCCGGAAAGTCCTCAGGTGATCCCAGTGCTGGTGGTCTGCAGAGAGCATGTTAAGAACCTGAGCTAAATTTGTAACTCATAATTGTTTTCATAATTTCTCAATGGAGAGAGAAGGGCCGTAATTAGCTACCAACAGATTGTTGAATTCTACGAGGGATCTAAAAGTTAAGATTATTAACACTTCATTATAATAGCCAAAAATAGACAACATCCACAACAGGTACTTTTCATGCATTATCTCATCTAACCTTCACACCATTCTTGGGAAATACTTTTACTTTTCCTAGCATACACTGAGGAAATAGGGATTTGGAGAGATTAGGGAACTTGCTCAAACTTACAAGTAGCAACGGTGAGGTTCAACTCAGAGGTTCAACTCAAAGACTGCCTGATTGAACAGCCCAGTTGGCTCCAACATTCCAGACTTCACATGTAGTAGATGCTCTTCTGTGGATTTGCCTGTTCTGGACATCTAGAGAAAGTATCATACAATCGAAGGTCTTTTGTGACCAGCTTGACTTAGCATTACTTCCCAGTAACGAGTTATGATGTCTGTGAAACGTTATCTATGAGAGAAGCTCATTAGAGACTGCGCCAAAGGTTTTTTAGGCAGCTTGTCATGCAGACACCTTCTGCCTAGTGCCTAGCAAAATTCCATATTCCCAGGAGGAAAGCCGGTAAGCTATGTTGTTTGCATAAAGTTTAGACACATCGAGCTACTCCTATCAGTTGGGGTGGTGGAACCCTCCCCAAACACAAATTCCCAGATCCTAGCCAAGGGCCAAGCTCGGAAGCTGGGTTTTGAAATGATAGTATTCCTGGGCCTGCTCTATTAACGGTTTCACGCAGATCTTGATAGAGATTGTGCTGATCTGTAGATCAGCTGGAAACGAAAGATGGAGAATAGTGACATCTTGGGCACCTGGGTGGCTCAGTTGGTTAGGGGACTGCCTTCGGCTTGGGTCATGATCCTGGAGTCCTGGGATCGAGGCGCACATCGGGCTCCCTGCTCAGCAGGGAGTCTGCTTCTCCTGCTGACCTCTCTCCTCTCATGTTCTCTCTCTCTCTCTCAAATAAATAAATAAAAATCTTTAAAAAAAAAAACAAGAATATTGCCATCTTAACTATACTATTACAATTTTTGAACACGTGGTGTCTTCCCATTTATTTACATCTTAATTCCAATGAGATTTTGTAGTTTTCAGTGGGCAAGTCTTGTTCTTCTTTTGTTCCGTTTATTTCTAAGTATTTATACTTTTCGATGTCCTTTTAAGTGGAACGATTTTCTTTTTTTTTTTTTTAGATTTATTTATTTATTTGACTGAGATCACAAGTAGGCAGAAAGGCAGGCAGAGAGAGAGGAGGAAGCAGGCTCCCCGCTGAGCAGAGAGCCTATGTGGGACTCGATCCCAGGACTCTGGGATCATGACCTGAGCTGAAGGCAGAGGCTTTAAACCACTGAGCCACTCAGGTGCCCTAAGTGGAACGATTTTCTTAATTTCATTTTCAGATTTATTTCTTGCGAATGTCTAGAATGCAGTTAGCTTTTTTAAGATTTTATCATTTTGAGAGAGAGAATGGATGAACGAGAGGAAGGTTAGAGGGAGAAGCAGACTCCCCATTGAGCAGGGACCCTGATGCAGGGCTAGATCCCAGGACCCCGATCCCAGGACCGCAAGATCACAACCTGAGCCAAAGGCAGCCACTTAACTAACTGAACCACCCAGGCAGGCCACAATTGGTTTTTGTATATTGATCTTGTATACTGCAGCCTTAGTATCTTCCTAAGGATTTTGGGTCTATTTTTACTTTGCCTATTTCTTAATCAAGTTATTTAGGTTTTTTTTTTAAATCATTGCATTGTAGGAGATACATATGTAACTCTCCTAATGTATATATGTATATTCATTCTGGTTATTAACCCCTTATTGCATATGACTTGCAAATATATTCACTCATTCTGTAGGGTGCCTTTTCACTCTGCTAATTGTGTTTTTGGATGCACAAGTTTTTAAAAGTTTTTTTTTTTTAATTTTATTTATTTATTTATTTGACACAGAGAGAGAGAGAGATCACAAGTAAGCAGAGCAGCAGGCAGAGAGAGAGAGAAAAGGTAAAGCAGACTCCCCACCAAGCAGAGAGCCTGGTCCCAGGACCCTGAGATCATGACCCAAGCGGAAGGCAGAGGCTTAACCCACTGAGCCACCCAGGTGCCCCTTGGATGTACAAGTTTTTTTTTTTTTTTTTTAAGATTTTTATTTATTTATTTGACAGAAATCACAAGTAGACAGAGAGGCAGGCAGAGAGAGAGAGGGAAGCAGGCTCCCTCCTGAGCAGAGAGCCCGATGCGGGACTCGATCCCAGGACCCTGAGATCATGACCTGAGCCGAAGGCAGAGGCTTTAGCCTACTGAGCCACCCAGGCGCCCCGAAGTTTTAAATGTTGATGTAGTCCTGTTTATCCATTTTTTTCCTTTGTTGCCTGTGCTTTTGAAGAAATCATTGCTAAATCCAGTGACATAAAGCTTTCCCCCTATGTTTTCTTCTAAAAGTTTTATAGCTTTATGTTTTAGATTTATTTTGAGTTAATTTTTCTATATGGTGTAAGGCAAGGGTCCACCTTCACACATTTACATGTGGTTATCCAATTTTTCTAACGTTTGTTGAAAAGACTGTCCTTTCCACAAAGAATGGTCTTGACATCCTGTTGAAAATTATTTGACCATATTTGCAAGGGTTTATTTCTGAACACTCTATCCTATTCCTTCACTCCATTTTTTAAAAAAGATTTTATTTATCTATAAGAGATAAAGAGAGAGATCACAAGCAGGCAGAGGCAGGCAGAGAGAGGGGGAAGCAGGCTCCCCACTGAGCCCGACGTGGGGCTTGATCCCAGGACCCTGAGATCATGACCCAAGCCGAAGGCAGAGGCTTAATCCACTGAGCCACCCAGGTGCTCCCCCCTCTTTTTTTTTTTTTTTTTTTTAAGATTTTACTTATTTGACAGAGACACAGCAGGAGAGGGAGCACAGGCAAGGGGAGAGGGAGAGGGAGCACCAGTCCTCCTGTGGGCCAGGGAGCCTAATGCTGGTCTTGATCCCAGGAACCTGGGACCAGGACCCTAGCTGAAGGCAGACCCTTAACTGACTGAGCCACCCAGGTGTCCCTCCTTCATTCCTTTCTAAGGTAATGTAATATTCCACTGTGTGGATATGCCATATTATACTTCTGGCAAGCCCAACATTTTATCTCACTTAATCACTGGGTGTAGTTACAATTGTGATTTATGGGTTAACTGACCCCTTGCCCAGAAGCCTGGTTTTGATCATTAGAACATTGTACCCTCTGAAAAGAGTGTCTATTTTGTTTGCTTGCTTTGCTTTTTGTTCATTTCCTCCTTGGCCACTCAACATTGGTCTGCTAGAACCTCAGTGTAGAGAAACTCGAGTCCCTTTACCGCAAAGAAAGCAGCAGTATACTCCTGGGGAAAAAAGACAAGCTCCATCGCTAAAGTGTCTGCCTGTAACTATTACGAATTTCTCATCAAACCTAAAATAACTCGTTTTGTAATCCACCCTGCCCATAGTCTTACTAATACCCTATCCACAGAATGCTTTCTAATTTTCAAAGCAGAGCGTGGTTTTTTGTCTTGTTTCTTTCTTCTTCCAGCGCAGCCCACGTGCCACGTGTGCCCCCCACACAAGTCGAGTGTCTGCTGGAGGACAGAACGACCCGCTAACATTTTCCTGAGCACTTCCTTAGTACTTTCGTCTCACGCACGGTCTCCTGACCGTATCTGAATGCGGTCCTCCAGCAACGTTACCGCGGAGGAGCTGTTATTCACCCAGCAGGAAATTGTGGGTTCACTTTGCCAAGGCCGCCACGCCGAGTCCGGGGCGGAGCCCAGGAATCCGCAGAGCGCTCAGCCCAGGGACTCTTCCCTTTGGTTGAAAGTCAGATGCCGCAGATCCCCGCGACGCTGGGCCCCGGAGCTCGGGGCGACCCAGGTCTCTTGACTCCCACGCGCAGACACGAACAGCCGCCCCCTGTTTCACCGCAGGCTTCTGAAAACACCCCCAAACCCAGACCCGGATCTTCCTCCACGTAGAATGCAAATTTTATGGCTCAAAAGCTTGAGCATAGAAAGGAAAAAGTTGGGCGCTTTTGACCCTCTGCCCCCGCCTCGCGGTGGAAACTCCGCCCCCGTCTCCGTGGACACCCGGCGGCGGCGGCGGCGGCGGCGGCGGCTGTCCCCAAGGGCGGGGCTCAGGCGGCCGCCCCTCCCCCACCCGGTTGGCAACACCTCCCACCGGGGGCCAATCGCGGTCACCCCTTAATCTCTCCGTTCCTCCTCTCGGCTGTCCTCCCTTTCCGTTGTCTTCTCCTGTCCCAAACCACATCCTGGGGGCCGCCCCCCTGCAGTGTCCTCCGCGGGGCCGGTGCCCCCCGCGGCTGGGCCTGGAAGCCCGGGAGCGCGGCCTTTCCGCCCCGGGCCCACCCCTCGGCGCCGCTGATTGGCCGCTCCTGGGCCATCCCCCAGCCCGGGGCCGGCAGGGTCCCAGCCCGGCGGAAAGTTTTCTGCGCTGGGAGGAAGTTAGAAGTTTGGGGTTTCTGAGAAAGCAGCTCCTGTGGCCGCGGGGGTCTGGGTGGCCATGGAGGAGCCCCCTTTGCGAGAGGAGGAGGAAGAAGAGGAGGGGGAAGGGGACGAGGCTGGGCCCGAGGGGGCTTTAGGCAAGAGCCCCTTCCAGCTGACCGCCGAGGACGTGTATGACATCTCCTACGTGATGGGCCGCGAGCTGATGGCCCTGGGCAGCGACCCCCGGGTGACGCAGCTGCAGTTCAAGATCGTCCGTGTCCTGGAGATGCTGGAGACGCTGGTGAATGAGGGTAACCTGACGGTGGAGGAGCTGAGGATGGAGAGGGACAACCTCAGGAAGGAGGTGGAGGGGCTGCGGACAGAGGGCTCGGCGGCCGGCCGGGAGGTGAGTGCAGGCAGATAGGGCCCTGCGGGAGCAGCCCGGGCTGCGTGGGAGGGAAGCATCCAGTCCTCGGATGAGAAACATTCTCAGTTACATTCACCAAGCGCTTGCTAGGTGCTGGGCCCTGTGCTGAGTTTGCTCTGAATCAGGGGCTTCAGGCCTTTTTGACTTGACCTAGCGCAGAGACTCTCTGCTCCGAACCCACCAGGAGTGTTGGTTAAAGCACAGATTTCTGGGCTCTGGCCCCAGGAGTTGTTGATTCAGCAGTACCACCAAAAGATGGCCGTAAGAATGTTCTGAGCACCTTTATTCAGAATTTTGCCAAACTAGAACAAGTGCCACCGAAGAATGGATTTTAAAATAGTGTGATCCCACAGTGGAGTACTACGGGGCAGTGAAAAAGACCAGACTGCTAACACACACAAGCATGTGCGTGACTCTCACAGACATTACACTAAGGCACAGGATCCAGGCACATAAAGGCACACTATATATTTATGCAAAATTCAAGAACAGGCAAAATTATCTCAACTTATAGAAGACAGATTGATGGTAGCCCCAGTTGGGAGGGGGGGTTCATAGGGAGATTATCTGGGTGTGATTAAATAGGTGTGTACCTATGTTAAAAATCATCAAAAAGCGCCTGGGTGGCTCAGTCCATTAAGTGCAAGACTCTTGGCTTTGGCAAATAACTAATTAAAAAAACAAAAAACAAGGAAGTGAAGAGATATTTTTTAAAAAATCATCAGGCGATAATCTCAAGGTTAGTGCATGTGTGTTATGTCTCCATTTGACAAATTTACCCGTTATATCCCTTTCCAGTATTGATGAAACAAAAGTTTTAAGAAACAATTTATCTTAACTCACCCTTATTAAATATGATGCACAATCACACTTGCCTCTTCCTTTTTTTTTTTTTTTTAAGGTTTTACTTATTTGTTTGTTAGAGAGAGAGTGTGTGTGTGTGCATGAGCACACAAGCAGGGGGAGCAGCAGGTAGGGGGAGAAGCAGGCTCCCCGCTGAGCAGGGAGCCAGACCTGGGACTCCATCCCAGGACCCTGGGATCATGCATGACCTGAGCTGAAAGCAGACGTCTAACCGACTGAGCTATGCAGGCATCCCTTTACTTGCCTATTCTATTTTATTTATTTATTTTTAGATTTTATTTGTTTATTCGACAGACAGAGATCACAAGCAGGCAGAGAGACAGGCAGAGAGAGAGGAGGAAGCAGGCTCCCCGCCAAGCAGAGAGCCCGATGCGGGGCTCAATCCCAGAACCCTGGGATCGTGACCTGAGCCGAAGGCAGAGACTTTAACCCACTCAGCCACCCAGGTGCCCCATTGCCTATTCTATTTTAGATTCTTGTTACAATTGATTAAATCAATATGAATTACTAATCTCTCTCCAGCCATACTTTAAAAAAAAAAAAAAAGCTTTTTTAAGTGGACTATCTCATTTAGTCCTCTTACTATCAGTATACCCGTTTTACAGAAACGGAGGCATGGGACAGTTAAGTAATTTACCAGAGGAATACTGCAAGTAAAAGGTACAGGCAGGATTTGAACTCTGAGATGCCAGTCTTCACCACTGCACATGGCATACAGACATTCGACCTTGTTTGTTGGAATGACATTTGATGAATGATTGCACCGTGCTGGACCCTGGGGCACCAGAGGTAAATTAGACAGGGACTCTGCCCTCCCAGAGCTCCCGTCTAATGGGAGACGTAAGGTACCCCGCCTCCAGAACTGCAGTACAAGATCACAAACTGAGAAGCGTGCCAAGAAAGGGCAAGAGCAACAGGGTTGCTGACATTCGCAGGGAAAAAAGAGTGAAGGTTTCTGGTCACTTTCCTGGTAGTTATTCTAGGTTCGTTTGTCCCCGTGACGACTGTGCTTGTATACATTTCTACTTTACTGTCCCTCATAAGAGATAGTTGAGCATTGTGATGCATAGCCTGGCTTTTGAGACTCAGGAGAAGTCGAGTGACTTGTTCAGGACGGCTCCGCTCACGGTCTGAGCTCATCCCAGCCACCTCCAAGCCCAGGAACGAGGATATAGAAGGACCCGCACCGCCACGGACCGTGTACCGCGTGCTCTGGACCTGGGTCATTTCCTGTGTGGGGCACAGCGGACAGGCTTTATAAGCCTGCGGTGAGATGGTATTTTCCTCCCAAACCACGGTGTTAAGAACAGGGGTGGGGAAAGGAGCAGAGAGAATGAATTTGTTCAGCACCACGAGGCAGTTTGTAAAAATACACCTTCTTGGTTTTTTTCAGGGTTTTTAAATTTTTAAGTTATTTTTAATTGCGGTAAAGTACACATAAAATTGACCACCCCAGCCGTTTTTAAGTGCACACTTAAGTGTTATTAAGTACACTCACCTGGTTGTGCAACCATTCCTCTCCATTCCTGCCCGAATTCTTTTCATTTTGCAAAAACGAAACCCTGTCCCCAATAAACACCAGCTCCTTACTCCCCACTCCCCGTCTATGTTCTATCTCTGTGAACTTGCCTCTTCCAGGCGCTTCATATAAGTAGAATTATATGGTATTTGCTCTTCTGTCACTGGCTTATTTCATTTAACATAATGTCTTCAGGGTTCATCCACATTGGGGTGTGTATCAGAATTTCCTTCCTTTTAGGGGCTGGATAGTATTCCATTGTGTGGATCTTGGTTTATCTATTCACCTGTCGATAGACACCTGGGTTGCTTCCGCCTTTTGGCTAGTGTGAGTCATGCGGCCAGGAACTTGGCTGTGTACTGGGGTTCCCTGGTGGCTCAAGTCTGTTCAGCGTCCAACTCTTGACTCGGGCTCAAGTCACGATTCCTGGGTTCTGGCATCCAGGCCTGAGTTGGGCTCCCTACTCAGTAGAGCGTCTGCTTGAGGATTCTCTCTCTCTCTCCCTCTGGCCTTCCCCCTGCTTGCATGCACATGCTCTTTTTCTCTCTCCCCAAAAATAAATAAGTCTTAAAAAAAAAAAATGGGTGTATACAGATCTCTTCAAGTCCCTGCTTTCAATGCTTTGGGGTGTATAGTTAGAAGTGGAATTGCTGGATCCTAGGATAATTCTATTTTTAATTTGTTAAGGCTCTGCTGTGTGGTTCTCCATAGTAAGTGCACCATTTTACATCCCTGCCAGCAGTACCCAAGAATTCCAACTTTCCTACCTCCCTACCACCATTCATTCTATTGTTTTGTCCGTTTTGTCTGTTTACAGTAACCACTTTCTTTTTGTCTGTTTTGTCTGTTTACAGTAGCCACTCGAATGGGTGTGAAGTAGTTTTGTTTCCTTTCTTTTTTTAAGATTTTATTTATTTATCTATTTTGAGAGAGAAAGAGGGGTCATGAGTGGGCAGAGGGGCAGAGGGAGAGAGAGAATCCCAAGCAGACTCCACGCTGACCAGGTAGCCCAACCGGGGCTCCGTCTTATGACCCTGAGATCATGACCTGAACCAAAAACAAGAGTTGGATGCCCAACTGACTTGAGCCACTCAGGAGTCCCTTTCCTTCCTTAAAAAAAATAAAAATAAAAAAATAAAGATTTTTAAATGTATTTATTTGAGAGAGAGAGAAGGAGGGAGAGACAGCATGAGTCAGGGGAAGGGGCAGAGGCAGAGGGAGAAGCAGACTCCCCACTGAGCAGGGAGCTCAATGCAGGGCTCCATCCCAGGACCCCGGGATCATGACCTGAGCCGAAGTCAGATGCCCAACCGACTGAGCCACCCAGGTGCCCCTCTTTTTTTAAAAAAAATTTAAGTTTCAAATTCAAAAGGTGCAAAAGCATTTGAAAAATGCCTTGAAAAACTGACCTCCGCATTTCTTTCCATCCCCAGCTGCCCACTCGCCCTCCCTGGAAAAAATGTAAATGATCAGTTTCTTATGTATCCTTCCAGAGATACTTCGTGGAAACAGAAGCAGATATGAACATATGTCTCCACTTTTTACACAAATGGTATGATAACATATACCCATTTCTGCCTTAACATACCATGAAAGGTGAATTAAAGCAGGACAGAGAGAGCTTCCTCGTCTTTTAATGAGGAAAACTTCCATTGGATGGTATTATCAATTGTTCCGCTGAGCGTTCTTAAGCTGAAGTTCTTGGATGCCCAAGGGAATCATTGATTCTAATCCAAGAGGTCCATGCCCTTGCATGGGAAAAAATTATATTTTCATTTTCATTAACTTCCAGCTGAAATGTGTCACATTCTCCACTTGTGAATAGAGACAACAAACTACATTAATATTAGCAATGCCTGTGACGATCACCGATGGAAATCACAGTTATTTTCATGTCCCATTACGGTGTTGTTCACATCTCAAAGTTTCATTTTTGTTCAGTATTTCACCAGACTTGCGTCTAGCTCACTTTACTTAATCAAGAGGCAGGTATATTAATCATGAATTTGTTTTTAAAAGATTTTGATGAGTGTTTTTTTTTTAATTTTTTAAAAATATTTATTTATTTGAGAGGCAGAGAGAGACAATGAAAGAGAGAGAATATGAGAGAAGAGAAGTCAGTGGGAGAAGCAGACTTCTGCTGAGCAAGGAGCCCAATGTGGGACTCGATCCCGGGACTCCAGGATCATGACCTGAGCCGAAGGCAGTCGCTTAACCGACTGAGCCACCCAGGCGCCCCGATTTTGATGAGTGTTATGTCTTCTTAGTTGGTCTCCTTATAATTCTGTGCCTTTCATTCTATACATTTTAACACATTGTTTGGAGGAGGGCCGCATGGGCTTTCCCAGGCTGCCAAAAGGGTTCGTGGCACAAAAGAAGGTTACGATTCTCTGCTTTAACCAGTCTCCCATCAAAAGATGTTTATGTTCCGACCATTTACTCTTAGCACATACTACACTGAAACCATTTGGCTCCTGAGGGAGATTGTCTTGAGGAAATGGAGGTACTGGATCAAATGGAAGCAGCATCTGAAATTCAGATAAAATGTAATGTTAAATTATACTTCACAGAGGCCAAGGAGTCCCACACCTCCCACAATTAGTGCCGGTGCCCGGGAGTGTTCAAACACCCTGATCCCGGTCAGTCTGATAGCAGGAATGTGCTCACCATTACTGCTATCTCTTTATATTGTGCCTTGTTCTCTCCGTCAGCTGCACAACGTTCCGGTGTGATTCTGCCTTAGTTTTTCCTTAACTGGGCTACTGTTCGTGGACATGTAGGTTGTTTTCAAACAGTTGCTTAAATTTTAGTTAGAAAACATTTCAAACCCATGGGAGAGTTGCAGGAAAAGCACAATGAGCCCCTCTACACCTTTCACCGGGATTCAGGTGTTGTCTTCAGTTTTGTGTGTGTGCAGTGTGTAGTATATCTTAGAAGATACACACCAAAGTGTATACACAAAACACATAAATGGGTATGTATGTATGCATATACAGAAACAGTATGTGTCTATATTATATTTTCACGACTAGTTTTCCTCAATGATCTGAGCAGACATTATGTAATTTGCAGGATTGGTAAATGATTAGGGTCCGGGGCGCCTGGGTGGCTCAGTTGGTTGAGCGTCTGCCTTTGGCTCAGGTCATGATCTGAGGGTCCTGAGGTCGAGCCCCGCATCTGGCCGGGAGCCCGTTTTTCCTTCTGCCTGCCACTCCCCGGCTTGTGTTCTCTCTCTCTCTCTCTGTCAAATAAATAAATAAATAAAATCTTTAAACAACAACAACAAAAAATTAGAGTCCTTTACCCTGAATACTTCAGTGAGCATCCCACAAGACATACTATTGCACAGCCGCAAGTAAATGACCGAACTCAGAGGGAAAAAGTGACAGGATACGAAGACCTAATATATTACCCCTATTCAAAATGCACAATAATGTCCTTACGTCATCCTTTTTCTGGGGCAGGACCCAGTCCCAGGTTACACGGTACCTTTGGTTGACACATCTCTTCAGTCACCTGAGGAAGAGTTCCTCAGCTTTTCCTTGTCTTTTTACGACCTTGACTTTTTTTTTTTTTTTTTTAAGATTTTATTTATTTATTTGACAGAGAGAGAGAGAGAGAGCAGGAATGCAAGCAGGGGGCAGTGAGAGAGGAAGAAGCAGGCTTCCCACTAAGCAGGGAGCCCGATGTGGGGCTCGATCCCAGGATCCTGGGATCATGACCCGAGCTAAAGACAGACGCTTAACGATTGAGCCACCCAGGCGCCCCACGACCTTGACATTTTTGAAGATTATGGATTGGTTGGTAGAGTATCCTTCGATTTGGGTTTGTTCTGAGGTGTCATGGGTAGATCCAAGTGATACGTGTTTAGCAGGAACAGCCCTGAAGCGATGCTGGGTCACAGTTCTTACTATCAGGAGGCACTTGTCTCCGTTGGCCATTATTGGTGATGTCAATTTGTAGCCCTTGGTTAATGTGGTGTCTGCAAGATTTCTGCACTATCTAGGGCCTTTTATTCCTCTTTGTAATTCATAAGTACTTGTGGGAAAATACTTTGAAACTGTGGAAAATATTCTGTTCCCTGACAGGCTTTCACCCAAAGTTTTTAGATCCATTCATTAGTTTTCTCTGAATCAATCATTACAAAGTTGGTTAAAAAACGATGTTGGTTTTTTTTTTCTGGTAAAGATTTTATTTTTAAGTCATCCCTACACTGAACATGGGGCTTAAACCCACAACCCCAAGCTACGCACTGAGCCAGCCAGGCATCCCAAAAGGATGATTGTCTCACTCTCTCATCTTCTACATGCATTAATTCGTCTTCTGCTGTAAAGCATAGATTCCCTCTTCTTTCCCTGTTTTAGTCAGAGTTCTCCAGAGAAACAGAACCAATAGTGGATATAGCTATCCATATGAAGAGGAGAGATATTTGAGGCCTTGGTTCCTACATGTATGGAGGCTGAGACAGCCTTCAGTCTGCAAGCTAGAGAGCCAGGAAGTCTTAACGAGGGCGGGGGGCCAGCAGTGTAAGTCCTGGTTTGGGACCAAAAGCCCAAGGACCAGGAGTGTTGACGTCTGAGGGCCCAGCAAGGAGGATGTCCCACATCAACAGACAGAGCTCAGAATTTACCCTCATTCCTCCTTTTGTTCTAGTCAGGCCCTCAGTGGATTGGATGATGCCCGCCCACCCAGCAGGGAGGGCCATCTGCTCTTCTCAGTGCATCGGTCCAAATGCTCATGTCTTCCAGAAACATCTTCATAGACACACCATGAAATCATGTTTAACCAGCTAGCTGGGCAGTCCGTAGCCCAGCCAAGCAGACAAAAAATTAACCATCACATTCCCATTAATTAACTAATTTAAATTTTTAAATTTTAAGTATGAACTCCTGAATTCTCTTTTTATTCAAAGGGTCATTGTGATTATTCATTCCGATACTCAGCTTGTTCTCAGTCTGGCCGGTGGGAGCTCCTTCAGACTGTCGTTCTGATACACCTCCATCCCTTACACCAGGGAACATTCCAGGTTCATCTCACGGTTTCCCTGGTCCAGCCCTGGCATCGGCCATTCTCTCAAGGAGCCCTGGTTCTTTTCTTTGGGAAATGGTGCTTAGAGCTCTTGCTTCTTTACCATTCGCCAATATCTTTCCTTACAGGTAGACCTGGGACCGGACAAAATGGTGGTTGACCTGACAGACCCCAACCGACCCCGCTTCACTCTCCAGGAGCTGCGGGACGTGCTCCAGGAGCGCAACAAGCTCAAGTCCCAGCTGCTGGTGGTGCAGGAGGAGCTGCAGTGCTACAAGAGGTGGGGCTGGGCTGCCCCGGGCACCCCACACCGCCGGGCTGGCTCTGCCCGCAGCTCCTTGACACACTCTGTCTTTGTCCCTCCGTTCACGTGGCCAGTTTATGGAGACCTGCTTGGTGCCAGGCCCTGTTCCTGGCCCCGGGCTATAGCAGAAAATGAAACAGAGGCAGTCCGTGCTAGTCTAGGGGAAGGATAGGCAAATGACAAGTCTGAGATGGACATGCAGGGTGGTGGTGGTAAGTGCTCCAAAGACTGGAAACCAAGGTGACGGGGCGCCTGGGGGGCGCAGTCGGTTGGGCGTCCGGTCATCATCTCATTTTGGCTCAGGTCATCATCGTGGGATTGTGGGAGCGGGCCCTGTGTCACACTCCTTGCTGGTGTGCAGCCTGCTTGAGATGCTCTCTCTCCCTCTCCTTCTGCCCCTCCCCCTTCTCTCTCTCTCTCTCCTTCTCTAAACAAAACAAAAAAAAACAAGGTGACAGGGGCGCCTGGGTGGCTCAATGGGTTAAGCCGCTGCCTTCGGCTCAGGTCATGATCTCAGGGTCCTGGGATCGAGTCCCACATCGGGCTCTCTGCTCAGCGAGGAGCCTGCTTCCCTATCTCTCTCTCTCTGCCTGCTTCTCCGTCTTCTTGTGATTTCTCTCTGTCAAATAAATAAATAAAATCTTAAAAAAAAAAAAAAAAACCAAGGTGACATATGGCAGCAAAGGGTTGGGGGCTGGAGGAGGGGCCCGCTTTATTTTTATTTTTATTTTTTAAAAGTATTTATTTATTTATTTATCTGACAGACAGAGCTCACAAGTAGGCAGAGAGGCAGGCAGGGGGTGGTGAAGCAGGCTCCCCGCTGAGCAGAGAGCCTGATGCGGGGCTCGATCCCAGGACCCTGGGATCATGACCTGAGCTGAAGGCAGAGGCTTTAAGAGGGGCCTGTTTTACATGGGGTAGTCAGTGAAGACCCCTCTGAGGCGAATGACAAGAAGCAGCCGACCTTGGAAAGATCGGTAGGGCAAGAGAGGAGTGAGAAGCCCTAAGACCCTGAGCGGGGAACCACCATCGCCATTTTGAGAGACCCAGCATGGTGGAAGCTGGAGCACAGGTAGACAATGAGAGAGGTGTGCCTAGTGAGCCCCGGGAAGGATTCTACTTTTATTGGAAGGGTAGTGAGGAGTCACTGGAAAGTTTTAATCAAGAAAATGACAAGATCTGGTTTACTGCTTGCTTTATTTGTGTTTATTTTTTTGTTTATTTTTGTTTTAATGAAGCTCCATGCCCAGTGTGGGGCTTGAACTTACTAACCTGAGATTACGAGTCAGAAGCTCTACCGACTGGGCCACCCAGGCGCCCCCGATTTAGTGTTTTAAAAGGTCAAATGTGAGGGGCACCTGGCTGGCTCCGTTGGTAGAGCATGCAAGTCTTGATCTCCGGGTCCTGAATTCAAGCCCCCGCATTGGGTGTGGAGCCTACTTTTTTAAAAAATGGGGGAGGGGCCCTTGGGTGACTCCTTAGTTAAGCGCCTGCCTTCAGCTCACGTCATGATCTCAGGATCCTGGGATCGAGCCCCGCATCGGGCTCTCTGCTCAGCAGGACGCCTGCTTCGCCCTCTCTCTCTGCCTGCCTCTCTGCCTACTTGTGATCTCTGTCTGTCAAATACATAAATAAAATCTTAAAAAAAATAAAGCTGAAAAAAGATCGCAGTACGCGCACCTGGCTGGCTTAGTCGGTGGAGCACACAGCTCTTGGGGGTGGGGGGTCACGAGTTGGAGCCCCGTGTTGGGTGTAGAGAGTACTTAAAAATAAAATCCTAAAAAAAAAAAAAAAAAAAAAAATCACAACAACAGGTGTAAGGAATAGGTTGTAGCACCAGCAAGAGAGGAAATAGGAAGCTGTTGACCTGTTGGGTTTGCACTTTGCTGTATCCATTTGCACCGTTTCCCAAAATGTTTCCTTTCGTGTAAGTGCTTCCCGAAAAGGGGACTCGGAAGGAAGGAAGAAGAAAGGGGGCTGTGTGGTCGAATGATTCCGGGAAACTGTTGAGTTAAACAAAGCAGATTCCCTTAGAGACAGAAGAAGGAAAGCCCAGGAGAATAAAAACTCGGGGCCAGCTAATGTTTGTCCACGCACCCCGCGTGCCAGGCGCTCTGCCCGGTGTATTGCAAGCATCAATTCCGCTAGTGCTCACAGCAAGGTGAGCTAAGGTAGTGTCATCTCCAAGGTGTTCTACGGTTCATGAAGGTCAGGTCACCTGCTTGAAGTCCCCGAGCTGATGGTGGCAATGGTGAGATGTGACCTCAGACAGCCTGATATCAGAGCCTGTGCATTTAGTTATCGTGCCATGTTTGGACTCTGAAAGTTTAGAAGGAAGAAATATGCTGACTCAGGGGCATCCTGTGCGGGGCTCAGTCAGTGAAGCATCTGCCTTTGCTCGGGTCATGATCTCGGGAGCCCCAGGTCGGGCTCCCTGCTCAGCCGGAAGCCGCTTTTCCCTCTCCCTCTGCCCTCCCCCACCCCGGACTCAGGCTCTCTCTATGTCTCTGTCTCTCAAATAAATAAATAAAATATTGAAAAAATAAATAAATCCATTCAACGTAGGATCCCTGAAGGAGGAGCAGTACAGTAAAAATATTCTAGCAAGCCAAATCCAAAAGGGCTGAGTTCTGCCGACAGGAATTTAATCGCCTTCCTTCTGCTGAGGTTGGAACCATGTTAATGGAAAGACCTGTCTTCCTCTCATCGAATAAGTGCTTCAGACACAGGCAGTTAAGGACAGGATCAGCTGAACTGGGGTTTGAGCAGCTTGGTAGCGAATAGAGCGACGTGCTTTCTTTCCAGTTTTGAATTCCCAGAGAGCAGCAGCCATGTACTTCCCATCTGGTAGAGGACAGCCGATGGCAGGATTCTGTTTACTCACTTGGGTCCTGTATTCTGGAAAAACCAGCCTGTTAGCTGAGGTAGTCTCCTAGCAACTGCATCGGTTCCGAGGTCCAAGGTCGTACCAGTGGTGGTTTTTCCTTGGGGCGGATGTGGTAGCCTGCTCCTGAAGATGGCCATAGTTTTTCCCATCCTGCGCGCCTTCTGCAGTGAGCCTTTTCCACCCCCTGAAGAGGTAGAGTCTTATTTTTCTTTCTTCATGAGTCTGGGCAGCCCGGTGACTTGCTTTGAGCGATGGAATGTTGTGGAAGCGATGCTGTTTGGCTTCTGAGGTTAGGGGAGGCCTGTTGCAGCTTCCATTTTGGTCTTCGTGGAATGCTTGAGATCACAGTACTGTAAGCAAGCTCAAGGTAGTACCATGGAGACGTCACACAAAGAACAGAGGTGCCCCAGCAGACGGTCCCAGCTGTGCCCAGCCCCCAGGAGACCCACCAAGCCAACCATAAGAAATGGAGCCACCATGGGAAGTCATAGATCTTCATTGTTTAAAATCACTGTGGCTTAGGGTTTAGATAACAACAGATAATAGAAAAGGGGGGGGGTATTAATAATAAATTAATGATGCATTAATCCTATAATAAATTATAAATAATAATATTAAATAATAAGAGCTCCCTCTTTGCAAAGGAGAGAGAAGGATGAAGCCTGCTGTCTCAAATTTTTTTTTTTTTAGATTTTATTTATTTATTTGACAGAGATCACAAGTAGGCAGAGAGGCAGGCAGAGAGAGAGGAAGGGAAGCAGGCTCCCCAGTGAGCAGGGAACCTGGGGCTCAATCCCTGGACCCTGAGATCATGACCTGAGCCGAAGGCGGAGAGGTTTTAACCCACTGAGCCACCCAGGCACCCCTCTTTGTGGCTTCCTGCACACACCAAAGAGGGGAAGCCCTCAGACATGCCTCTTACAAGGGCTCTAATCCAACCATGGGGCCCCCACCCTCTTGACCTCTGACCTCATCCAAACTTAATTGTCTCCCAAAGGCCCCATCTCTAAATAACATTACATTGGGGCTTGGGGCTTCAATACATGGATTCTGGGAGACCCAATCGGTCTGTAGGAAGGGGAAACACCACAGGTATAAACGAACCAGCAGATGCCACAGCAAGAGACCTAAGTGCAGTTAATAAGCAATGTATGAAGTATTTCGTACACTGCCACATTGCGCTGTGGTCAGCCTTCTTTTGGTGGCAAGTGACAGAAATCCAATTCAAACTAGCTCAAGTACAAAAGGGAATTTATTAACCCACATAGCTGGGAGGGATCGCGCGACTGCTTGCAGAAATAAAGAAAAAAACCTGCAGCTTGGTCCTCTCTCTTTCCTCCTTGCTTCTCGGCGTTGGCCTCATGGTCTTGTGTTATAGACACACCTTACGGGAATCTTAGGAGACGTGGCTGCTGGCAGTCCCAGCTGGACAGATAAGAGAGAACAGCTTTCTTCCAGCTTCTACACGTCAAGTCCGGGGGAATGCTCTGGTCGTCTTTAAGTCAGCTGACCTCAGTAGCTTATCAATCAATACAAATTTAACTCTTATTACCATCTGACTTACTATAGCTTTTATTTTACTTAATTTATTTGTTTAATTTTTAATATATATTTTTTAAAGATTTTATTTATTTATCAGAGAGAGGGGGGTGGAGAGAGCGAGCACAGGCAGACAGAATGGCAGGCAGAGGCAGAGGGAGAAGCAGGCTCCCTGCGGAGCAAGGAGCCCGATGTGGGACTCGATCCCAGGACACTGGGATCATGACCTGAGCCGAAGGCAGCCGCTTAACCAACTGAGCCACGCAGGCGTCCCTGTTTAATTTTTAAAAGATTTTATTTATTTATTTGAGAGAGAGAGAGCACAAGTGGGAGAGAAGGGGCAGAGGGAGAGGCAAAAGCAAACTCCTTGCTCAGCCAGGAGCCCAAGGTGGTGCTCGATCCCAGGACCCCAAGATCATGACCTGAGCTAAAGGCAGATGCTTAACCGACTGAGCCACCCTGACGCCCCAACTTATCTGTTTATTGACTGCTTCTTTCTCCAATGGAAAAACATAAATTTGCATGATAGGAGATCATTTCATCTGTTTTGTTCACTGCTCTAATGTCAGGTGCTACGTATTATCTCACTTAATTACTCGATCCTGGGAGGCAGTTACTCTTATTGTCCTAATTTTCCTTTAAAGATTTGATTTATTTATTTATTTGCCAGAGAGAGAGAGAGAGAGAGAGAGAGAGCATGCACAAGCAGGGGAAGCAGCAGGCAGAGGGAGAAGCAGGCTCCCCACGGAGCAAGGAGCCTGATGTGATCCCAGGGCCCTGAGCTGAAGGCAGACCCTTAACGGACTGAGCCATCCAGAGGTCCCTCTTAGTATCCTCATTTTATTGATGAGAAAAGCCAAGGCTTAAGGTAGAGAATTGATATGTGACCAAATTCCTAGAAAGTGGAGAAGCTTGAAGTACTAGCCAAAGCATTTAGACAAGAGAAAGAAAGAAAGAAGAGGTATCAACATGGGAAGAAGCAGGATCTCTCTGATTCTCACTTTCAATGATACTACTATAATTATTATTATTATTATTATTATTAAGGCCCTTTACTTTCAGAGCTGCTCAGACAGGTCTGCAATAAAACAGTCCTTTTATTCGTCCCCTTTTCCCCAGTGGTCTGATTCCAGCAAGAGAAGGCCCAGGAGGAAGAAGAGAAAAAGACGCCCTTGTCTCCAGGACCAGCAAGGCCCGCAGTAACAAGGAGGAGAAGACAATCATAAGGAAGCTGTGAGTTACTTGCTGCTCCATTGCCACCAAATCACTGCCGAGGGAAGGAGTGGAGGCCCGAGGAGGCCGGCCAGCGACCCCGGGTGGGGACGTCCTGGTTGGTGGTGCTACGGCTGATAGGAAAATTCGGGGATGGACTTTGGTGAGACCGGTGAGGCAGTCGTCTAAGCACTTGACCTATACTAATTCCTAGACTCTTCACGGTGCCTCTGGGACGTAGGAGCGGCCACATCTCCATTCTACAGGTGGAGAAACAGATACTAGGGGGCAAAGTAATTTGCCGGAGGTTACCCAGATTTGAACCCGAGAAGTCCAGATTCTACAATACTGCCTCCCTGGGATAGAATAATACTACAAAACAACAAGAATTATTAGAGTTTAAGGAGGATTCATGGGGTCTTGGCTCAGTTGGAGGAACACGTGACTCTTGATCTCGGGGTCATGAGTTAGAGACCCATGTTGAGTGTGGAGATTACTTAAAAAAAGGGGCAGGGGTGCTGATTCATTACCCCTCTTACCTCCAGCTTTTATTTTTTTAAAGATTTTATTTATTTGAAAGAGAGAGAAACAGCACAGGTGGGGGGAAGGGCAGAGGGAGAGAGAGGAGGCTATGCGGGGCCCAATGAGGGGCTTGATCCCAGGACTCCGGGATCATGACTCCTGCTGAAGGCAGAGCCTTAATTGACTAAGGGACTGACCCGCTCTTATTTCCAACTTTAGGGGACCCTGTGTCTCCCATTGTTGGGACATATAATGTGATTTTCTTTGAATACGTCTTTTGTGTTTATGTTCCCTTGTTAATCCCTCATTTCTTCGGGTGCTAAGGCTCAAACCATAGAATGTGGGGTCTTTTTTTTTTTTTAATTTTTTTTATTTATCTGACAGACAGATCACAAGTAGGCAGAGAGGCAGGCAGAGAGAGAGAGAGGAGGAAGCAGGCTCCCCACAGAGCAGAGAGCCTGATGTGGGGCTCGATCCCAGGACCCTGGGATCTTCACCTGAGCTGAAGGCAGAGGCTTTAACCCACTTAGCCACCCAGGTGCTCAGAATGTGGGTCTTGTTTAAAATTCAGATTCTCGGGGCACCTAGGTGTCTCAGTGGTTAAAGCCTCTGTCTTCATCTCAGCCCAGGACCCTGGGATCGAGCCCCACATCGGGCTTTCTGTTCCGTGGGGAGACTGCTCCCCTCCCTAGCCAGCCTCTCTGCCTACTTGTGATCTCTGTCTGTCAAATAAATAAATAAAATCTTAAAAAGAAATTAAAATAAAAATAAAATTCAGATTCTTGGGCACCTGGGTGGCTCAGTGGGTTAAGCCTCTGCCTTTGGCTCAGGTCATGACCTCAGGGTCCTGGGCTTGAGCCCCGCATCAGGCTCTCTGCTTGGAAGGGAGCCTGCTCCCCTCCCACCTCTGCCTACTTATGATCTCTTTCTCTGTCAAATAAATAAACAAAATCTTTAAAAAAATAAAATAAGGGCACCTGGGTGGCTCAGTGGGTTAAGCTGCTGCCTTCGGCTCAGGTCATGATCTCAGGGTCCTGGGATCGAGTCCCACATCGGGCTCTCTGCTCAGCAGGGAGCCTGCTTCCTCCTCTCTCTCTCTCTGCCTGCCTCTCTGCCTGCTTGTGATCTCTCTCTGTCAAATAAATAAATAAAATCTTTAAAATAAAAAATAAATAATATAAAATAAAATTCAGATTCTCAGAAGTCAAATCCAGGATGAAGCCCAGAAATCTGTTATTTCTGATAAATTCCCTGGGTAACTCTGATGTAGAGAACCCTTGGATTACACTTTGAGAGACGCCTTCTCAGCCGACAAGCATCAGTACAATGAGGCACACCTTTCCCTCTTGCTCCATGAAGCAAACAGCCCATTTGCCTTGGCCGCTCTGGGAATGTCTGTCCTGGTGACAAGTACCAGCTCCTGACTCCTCGGGCAGAACTGAGAAGCAGCTTCGGTCAGGGACCTCAAATGCCTGGGGGGTGGAACGGGTGGGGGGGTTGCTGGGTGCCTCAGTGGTTAAGTGCCTGCCTTCAGCTGAGGATCCCAGCATCCTGAGACTGAGCGGAGACCTGCTTCTCCCTCTCCCTCTGCCTGCCGCTCCCCTTGCTTGTTCTCTCTGTCAAATAAATAAATAAAATATTTTTAAAAAATGCCTATGGGAGGGGCGCCTGGGTGGCTCAGTGGGTTAAGCCGCTGCCTTCGGCTCAGGTCATGATCTCGGGGTCCCGGGATCGAGTCCCACATCGGGCTCTCTGCTCAGCAGGGAGCCTGCTTCCTCCTCTCTCTCTGCCAGCCTCTCTGCCTACTTGTGATCTCTGTCTGTCAAATAAATAAATAAAATCTTAAAAAAAAAAAATGCCTATAGGAGGGGCGCCTGGGTGGCTCAGCTGGTTACGCGGCTGCCTTCAGCTCAGGTCATGATCTTGGAGTCCCCGAATCGAGTCCCATGGCGGGCTCGTTGCTCGGCAGGGAGTCTGCTACTTCCATTGACCTCTTTCCTCTCATGCTCTTTCTCTCTCAAATAAATGAATAAAATCTTAAAAAAAAAAAAAATGCCTGTGGGGGCCAGGCACTTAATGTGGATGAGCGATGGGGGGTGTGGGAGGGACTCTTGCCAGAGTCCTGGCAAGAAACAAATAGCACGCTTAAAGGGAGTGACTGAAAAGCTTTAAAGAAGGGACATCTTACAGATGTGAGCAGGGTTAAGGGAACCAGCAAGGGATAGAGAAGCAGCCCAGCATGGCAACGGGAGTGCGGGACCTAGGAGGGAAAGGGGAGGGCGTGGTCAGCAGGGGGACACGTCAACCAGTAAGACCAGGCCTGGTGGGGAGGGAGCGGGGGCATCAGTACACCGCCCCCACCCCCTTAGGGCGCCTTAGAGTTTGAGCCTGATACAGCAAAAATAAGCTGTTTGTTCTGTGCACATGCTAGCCTGAGGTCATGTGTCTGATGAGCATGAGGCCACAATTTCATGGGCAGATGAGCTCTTTAATTGAATGAATGAATGAATGAATAGCTAAAATAGAATGAATGAATGAATGGCTTTCTGAGGAAGTAGGTCGTGCTAAGAAGGGTTTTGGGCTTTATCCTGAGGGCAGTGGGGAGCCAGGAGGGGTGTGAGGCGAGAAATGACTTAGTCAGCTCTGTAGAGCGACAAGGTCATTCTGTCTGTCGTCTGAGTGGATTGCAGGGGCCGGCAGGAGGGCCGTAGTGCTCATCGTGGTGACTTGGACTGGGGGGCTGGCAGTGCAGGAGATGAGGAGTGTCGGGATTAGGAACATATTTGGGGCAGGATGACTAACAAATAGCAGATGGGGGGAGGAGCTGAGAACAACTCTCGGGGTCCTGGCATGAATGAGGAGGCGGGGGTGATGTCACTTCCTGAGACAGGGAACAGGCGGGTGGGGGGGATATGTACAGGCTGAGGGGAGGACCGCTGAGCCCTGAGGCCTGGATCCCAGCACTAGTCCAGGGCCCGCCCCAGCCATTGTGGGCCGAGCTGCCAACCTCGCTGGGTGCTCGGGCGCTTCCGGCAAGAAGCACCAGCCTCTTTCCCCATCACTGGCTTTCCAACCCTCCAGCCAGCGCTGGGTCTTTCTCACAGCTGCAGATTGAACTTTGTGATCAACCCCAGAGAGATTTCTTCCTTTCCAAAACTTTGCATAGGACAGGGAGAAACACTGAACGTTTGGTAATCAGGTCTCAGGGGATATCTAGGTTTTCTCCATGAATTTATATGCCGATCTTTATTCGCTGCGACGATCTGTTTTATAATTGTAGGTAACATGAATGCTTCCTCCACAATAAAACCTCCTGAAATTAAGGGGAAAAAAAGCTCAGACACCATTTTTCCTCATAGCCCCATGCATAAGTAGACTCTGGGTCCAACTCCTGGTTCTGCAACTTACTATGTGACCCTGAGCCTGTTACTGAACCTTGAAAGACCTCAGTTTGCTAATCTATAAAATAGGGATATTGGGACGCCTGGGTGGCTCAGTTGGTTGAGCAGCTGCCTTCGGCTCAGGTCATGATCCCGGGGTCCTGGGATCGAGTCCCGCATCGGGCTTCTTGCTCGGCAGGGAGCCTGCTTCTCCCTCTGCCTCTGCCTACCTCTTTGTCTGCCTGTGCTCAGTCGCTCTCTCTCCCTCTGTCTCTGGCAAATAAATAAATAAAATCTTAAAAAAGAAAAAAAATTTAAAATAGGGATATTGAGGGCACTGACTTCATTGAGGAGTTATGAGTGTGAAATGAGCTGGTAGATGGAAACCCCCAGAACAGTGCCTGCCCCGTCCCTGAGCCCTGAGCAAGTGTTTGAGTCAGTGGCCCGCAAGAGCCTGTTTCCGATTCTGCAGGGTTCTGAGCTCCCTGCTTCATTCTGTCTATGCCCTTCTCTCTCTACACCCAGGTTCTCCTTCCGATCGGGGAAGCAGATGTAGACCTAACGGCACGATTGTGAGGTTCTTGGACTCAAGAAGGCGAGGCACCAAGACTTCCAAACTCATCTCTCAGCGCCACACAGACTCACTGCACTTGCTCACCTGTTTTCCCTGAAAGTCACCAAGGAGGAAGGAGGTGAGGCTCTCTCGTGATCATTTTTTCCCCAGGCCGCAGAGCTGGACACCCCTGAAGGCTTGGCTAGGGCCGGGGAAGCGGCACAAAGAAATCAAGACAGCAGAAGGAAAGCAAAACGAGGCCCACTTCCTGCTGCACGCCCGCTGCTGGGAGGGGCCTCTGGCGTGCAGATGTGCGTTCTGCTTGTCTGGTCTCACAGATGACCTGGGTCTTTAGCAGCAGCAAATTTCCTGAGCCCAAAGGGAATGAGGAGGAGAGAATCCAGGAAAAAATGGTATCAACATTCCAGGGATGATTTCACGGATACTTAGTGAACATTCGATTTTGCTAACATTTCTTTACATGAGTTTTGTATTAAAGTGAAATGACTTTTATACTTTCTCGGAGTGTTTTAGAGTGGTGTCTGGAGTTATGTGACCTTGTATAAGGCGCTTTAACCTTTCAGAGTCTCGGTTTCCAAATCTGTGAACTGGGTGTGTGTATTTTGCACATTTATATGCTGGTGTATATTTATTTCAGTGATTCTGTGTGATGCACCAGGATTTTGTGTTGCTATGAGAGGGGGAAAAAAAGCTGCAAATTATTATTATTATTTTTAAAGATTTTATTTATTTGGGGCACCTGGGTGGCTCAGTGGGTTAAAGCCTCTGCCTTCGGCTCAGGTCATATTCCCAGGGTTCTGGGATCAAGCCCTGCATTGGGTTCTCTGCTCGGCAGGGAGCCTGCCTCCCCCTCTCTCTGTGCCTGCCTCTCTGCCTACTTGTGATCTCTGTTTGTCAAATAAATAAATAAAATCTTTAAAAAAAAAAAAAAGGTTTTATTTATTTGACAGAGAGGGAGACAATGAAAGCACAAGCAGGGGAAGGGGCAGGCGGAGGGAGAAGCAGACGCCCCACTGCAGGCAGAGGGAGAAGCAGAATCCCCACTGACCAAAGAGCCTGAAGTGGGGCTTGATCCCAGGACCCTGGGCTCATGACCTGAGCTGAAAGCAGACGTTTCACTGACAGAGCCATCCAGGCATCCCTTATTTCTTATTTTTTTAAGATTTATTTATGTATTTGAGAAAGAAAGGACGAGCAAGGGGAGGGGCAGAGGGGGAGGGAGAGAATCCCAAGCAGACTCCACACTGAGGATGGAGCCCAAATGTGGGGCTCGATCCCACACCCTGAGATCATGAGCTGAGCCGAAATCAACAGTCAGGTGCTTAACGGACTGAACCACCCAGGTACCCCTATTATTACTATTATTATTTTTTTTTTTTTACAAAAGTTCCCAACTAACCAAAGCATCTTTTTTTTTTTAAGATTTTTTATTTACTTATTTGATAGAGATCACAAGTAGTCACAAGAGGCAGGCAGAGAGAGAGGAGGAAGCAGGCTCCCTGCTGAGCAGAGAGCCCGATGTGGGGCTCAATTCCAGGTCCCAGGATCATGACCTGAGCCGAAGGCAGAGACTATAACCCACTGAGCCATCCAGGTGCCCCCCAAAGTATCTTTTGTTTAAAGATTGATTGATTGATTTTAGAGAGGGAGAGAGAAAGAGCAACCATGGTGGGGAGGGGCAAAGGGAGAGGGAGAGAGAAAATCTTAAGCAGACTCTGCACCCAGGTAGACCTTGACACGGGGCTTGATCCCACAACCTGGTGATCACAACCTGAGCTGAAACCAAGATTCGGATGCTCAACTGACTGCACCACCCAAGCCCCCCACCCCCCCCAAATAACCAGACCATCTTGAGAAAGAAGAACAAAGCTGGAGGTATCACAATCCTAGGTTTCAAGATAGACCACCAAGCTACAGTGATCAGAACAGTCTGGTACCAGCACAGATCAACAGAACAGAAGAGAGCCCAGAAATAAACTCATACTTACATGGTCCGTCAATCTATGATGAAGGAGGCAAAAATATACAATGGCAAAAAGACAGTCTTTTCAACAAATGGGGCGAGGAAAAGGGGACAAATTATAAAATCAAGATGCTATGGATTTTAAGGCTCGTCCTGACTTCAAAGATATTAAAGTGTTGGGGGGGGAATGCATTTAGGATTCAGCAAAATAGTCTGGAGAGAACGGATGGCTGCACTTTGCAAAGAAACGAACAGACCTGCTGAACATGTCCTGTGAGCTGGTCGTGCTAGTGACTGGCCCTGGCTTCCTGAATGTTCCACCGGCTGTGTGGAACAGCTCGGGGAGGTGGGGACCGGCACTCACGCACTGGTGTACAGATTCAGAAAGTGAAACTCAGAGAGATGAAAGTGCATGAGGTCACGGATCTAGGAAGTGGCTGCCCCAGACGCACAGGCGGGGCTGATTCTAAGGCCTGGGTTCCTATCTACAACATCCAACGTGTCCCTCTTCTCCAAAAAGCATTGATGTTAATGAATACATGTCTTGCCTGCAACACTTGGAGGACCTTTTGCTTACGGCCTTGCTGTACCTCTGTGGGATGGGTGTCGTCATTCCGTGGACACCCAAGGTGACAGCACAGTGGGACTGAGAGATTCGTCCAGGGTCCAAGCTCCGAAGGGGTAGAAGTTGGACCCAAACCCAGAGAAGTTCCCCTTCTCTGCCTCCCGAGAAACACAGGCCCTGCAGAGGCCAGTCCAGAGCCTTCGATCAGGGGCTCCTGATTTCTGACCCCAGATCACGGTGCCCCTCTTCACAGGGGGGAGGCAGGAGAAAGATGTCTGCGCCTTGGACGTGAGAGCCAGCTGGGAAAACAGATCCATGGGTCCTGCCTTCAGAACCCCCACGCAGAGGCTGGGCAGACCGGCCACAGGGGCTGCAAGACCACAGAACAGAATGTGTGTGAGTGTGTGGGGGGGAGTGCTGTGTCCCTTACAGGAGTGCAGAACAGACTCAGCTCCTGGGAATGACATGGAAAGTCCATCCCCGAGGCACTAGCCTTACATCCTACAGCCCCAGCGACGGCAGCCCACTTCCCTATCCCTGAGCCAGTCTTGCTTTGGTTTCCATCTCCTTGTCTCCGGGCTGTAGGACAGCCAGAAAGTCTGGAAGGAGACAGATCATTGTGTGTTGCTGTCCGTAAGGCATTTATACATAACACCTGCCCTCCCGGACCTGGGGGATCCCCCTGTACAAACGTTCAGCTGCCTCTTTCTCCCTCATGGAGCTAGATAAGGCCAGAAAACCCTACTCCGAAAGAAATGTCAAGTTAAAACAGTCTCTCCTGTGTATCCAGGGAAAGACTGACTTTTAAAGAAGGACAATAAAGAACGCTCAGATTTTAGCTGCTCTTGATCAGATCAGACACTGGGCTGTCGGAGTTCCGAAGGTAAGTCCCGGGAGCGTTTCTCCTGGAGCTGGGGCCCCGTGTGACCATGGAATGTGCTAGAGCTCCTTCCATGCCACAGGCTTCCTCCGCCAAACCCAGCACCCGGAGGAACTGGCTGAGAAGTGGATTTCTAAGTCAGGTTTCACAAGGCACAAGAAGTGGTTGCTGTAGCGATCGTCTTTAAAAAATGAGTAGGTTGGGGCGCCTGGGTGGCTCAGTGGGTTAAGTCTCTGGCTTTGGCTCAGGTCGTGATCCCAGGGTC
This sequence comes from Mustela nigripes, assembly GCF_022355385.1. Classification (NCBI taxonomy): domain Eukaryota; kingdom Metazoa; phylum Chordata; class Mammalia; order Carnivora; family Mustelidae; genus Mustela; species Mustela nigripes. Next base: position 5,906,041 of record NC_081564.1, read on the forward strand.
CTGGGATTGAGCCCCACATCGGGCTCTCTGCTCAGCAGGGAGCCTGCTTCCCGCTCTCTGCCTGCCTCTCTGCTACTTGTGATCTTTATCAAATAAATAAATCAAATCTTAAAAAAAAAGAAGTAAATACAGCCGCTAAGTGTCAGAGTTCGGAGGCTCTTTGCGATCAGTCCCAGGCAAAGTTTCTTCCTTCCTTTCTTTCTTTTTTTTAAAGATTTTGTTCATTTATTTGGGAGAGAGCACAAGTGGGGGCAGGGGGAGGAATAGAGGGAGAAACAGACTTTCCACAGAGCAGGGAGCCCAATGCGGGGCTCGAACCCTGGACCCTCAGATCATGACCTGAGCCGAAATCACAAGTCAGACACTTAACCAACTGAGCCACCCAGGCGTCCTGAAGCAAAGCCAAGTTTCAATCTTAACAGCAAACATGATGCCTGAGGGCATGCTCCACATGCTTTTCCATTACTAACTCCTGTAATGCATTCCCCCACGTGCGTGCACCAGCTCTGCTCCATGTTGCCGAGGGAAGTGACACGCACAGAGCCGTCACCTGCCCAGCGTCACACAGCTGGCTGTCCCAGGGCCAAGTGCACTAGGCCACCAGAGCACCCTATTCCCTCCAAGGTGAAGACGGAGTCATCCGTGACGGCTGAATCCTTAGGACACCCCTGCTTGTCAGTGGGGCAGAGGCTGTTCCCATGTGGTTGAGCTCTGGAAAAGGAAAGGGATTTGTGCAAGGTGACAGGCTGGCAGACGCAGCTGCTGCTGGCATCAGATCTTCCACTTGTCAGCCAAGGACTCTACCCACTGTCCCCATCCGCCTTGAGTGCAGTGGCTGGTGGGGCACGTGGTGGGGAGAGATGTGGACTGGTAGGAGGCGCTTCCCACTCAAGACAGGCACACACAATGATGCCAGGCGTCGTTCTAAGGGTGTTTTCAACATGCGTTGGCTTTTAATCATCGCTGGCACCTATGACCCCCATTGTACCAATAACAGAATGTTCTCCTAGGAGAGCATTCACCCCACCCTTTTCTTTTTAAAGATTTAAAGTAACCTCTGCACCCAACATAGGGCTTGACCTACAACCCCCAGATCAAGAGTTGTATGCTCTACCAACTGACCCAGCTGGGTGCCCCTACTGTGTAACCCTTTTGTAAAAGAAGGCTGAAAATCCAACCCTCTGTCTCCACCATGTAAAAAATAGAAAGACACACAGGTGGCCTTGCCTGGCAATAAATATTTTAATTTTTGTTTCATTTTTATGATGACAAATAATTTTCAAGTTATTTCCTTTTTTTTTTTTTTTTAAATACAAAGCTAAACCACAAACAGGTACAACCAAGACATTTTATCTCACATTTACACACTCTGTCGGATCCTCGTCCAATTCTCTGACCACTGACCAGGCAAATGTGGGTTTGGGGGGGAAGACTTTCTTAGGTAGCACCGTGGTGAGGCCAGGGGGCAGGGGTGGTGGGGGCATCAAGGTTGAGGACAGGCTCTCATACCTGTCTCCATTCACATTTACCTGGGACCAGGGGAGGCCAGGAGACCCCAGGTCATGGATCCAGAGCCATGGCCCCCTGGACTGCAGGTTAACAGAGTGAGAATAGGTCCCCCTTCAGGAGGGAGGAGGAAGCTACCTACCCCTCCTGTCACAGTCAAGGTGAAAACTTGACCCTTAGCCTTGATCCTGGGCTGCCGGGCCTGCCCACTCCACTGCTACCAGCGGCTGGGGCGGGGGCCCTGCATTTCAGGGTCTGCGGGCTCCCCCTTCGGTTCATGGCTGCATCTTCATTTTTGCAGGAAGGACACCAGGTGGTCTGACAATCAGAAAGCCTGACAGCAGGTCTGGGAACTTTCAACCCATTGGAATCAGGTCAGGGTGGGGGGAGGGGGGGTAATGGGTAAGTAATTTCTGGTCCCGCTACAAAACTTTTATTTTTGATTAGAATAGAGTACCATCTCAAATCTCCTCTACAAAAACCAAAAAAACCCAAAACCAAAAAAAAAAAAAAAAAAAAAAAAAAAAAAA
>NC_081564.1:5908176-5921089 GCF_022355385.1 Mustela nigripes
AAATAAATTCAGTGTTCACATTTCTATAAAGAATTAACCCAGTTTTGGGAAACCCTGCCCCAGCAGGGTGAGCAAGCAATGCTTTTCCCTGCCCACATCTACTCTGATTACCCGCCCTGATGCTTCGAGGTGCCCAGAAAAGCGGCAGCCTGTGGAAGAGTAAACCTAGGCCTGGCCCGCGCCTGGGGGCCACAGGGTCAGTAAGCTTTCGAGAAAGCAGAGGGGAAGACTAGCTTACTGCGAAACCTTTTTTAAAAAATATTCATACACTTCCATGTGCGCCTGTCCAGACGTCAGGAAAACAAGAGCTTGGGAACACCCCGGCCGGGCCCGGGAGGCGGCGTCACCTGCCCATGGCCGGAGGGGTGTGGGGAGGAGAGTCCTGGCTCTTCGGTGGGAGGCGGGAGTCACCCAGCTTCCGAGTTCATGTCCACTCTTTCCTCTACAACCTGTGCTGCGTCTCTGACTGCATGCACGGGAAGCACGAACGTGTGACTTGTATGCAAAAAAGGTACAAAAACAACTAGAATATAAAAGTTTTGGTAATATAAGGCCATCTGTTCAAGTCCACCTTGGAAACCTGTAACAGATATTTAAATACTACAGTGAAAAGGCATCTTAATATACTTTTTAAAAACATCTGAAGTAATCTGCTAAGATTAAGTGTGTAAAAAAAAAAAATCAATTCCCTTTGAGGGCACTTTGTCCATGGAAGAAGGGGGGAGGGCGGGGAGGTTAATGCTTCAGCCAGGGGTACGCTTCGATGGAAGCCCGGCTGCGGTCCCCATAGTCATACAGGAGCTCCTCCCCGGCCTTGATGTCGCGGGAGGCGATGAGGATGAGGTGAGGCACGCCGTCGATGTCGTGCAGTTTGGTCTGGCAGTTCCCGCACTTGCTATGATTGATCAGTCTTCCCAGGCGATTTGTCTCTCGAGTCGCATCCACGCTGGCGGGCGGGAAGGCAACAGAGGATTACATTGATAAAGAGGCTTTTGATCCCTGTCCCGGCCAGCGCTCGACTCTGGTGGGATGTCGATTTATAGCCACGTTTGGGGGAAAGCAATTCGAATCAAAAAATCATCTTTAAGAGCCCAGGAGGCACTGGGGCGGGGGCAGGGGAAGGGTAGGAGGAGACAGGAACACAAAAGGCTCCTTGTGGGGGGGGCGTGGGGCAGGTGCGTAATAAATGAATGAATGAAAATCGACTCAGCAGGGTCGTGGGGGAGGCGGTGTGGGCGAGAAGGCAGGGAGCATCGGGAACTCTCTGCACCTTCTGCCCCATTTTGCCGGGAACCTAAAACAGCTCAGAAAAACAGAGCCTAAAACAAAACAAAACAAAAAATCGAGTGCACTGGCCATATGGTTAGAGGAGAACCAGTGATTTCTAGAGCCGCTCTGGCCGAGCGCCACGATCGCCAGAACGGGCCCAATCCCGAATGTTAAAATGACAAGTGGGGGAGAACAGCTTCGTGGCTTTGGGGGGGGGGGGAGTAGCAAGAGCGAAACAAAAAGTAGGAGCCAGAGGAGGAAGCAGGGTGCCCCTATGGCTCCTGGCCCCAAGGGCTGTCCTCGCTGCCGGGCCGCGGACTTACCAGTAGGTTTTGCTCAGATACTGAAAATAGTACATGTAGCAGCCCGTGGATGGGTCCTGGGCGTACAGAGCCTCCCGCTTCTTGGCGTCGGTGATCTCGATGAGGTCCCCATGGTACTCGACCACAAACTCGCCCCGGGAGAACTGCTTGGTGGCGATCACTCCCCGGCCCTTGCCGTCGATGAGGTCAATCTGTGGGGAGGAGGAGAGCGCTGCTTCCTGACCCGGCGGCGGGCCGGCTGCCCAGGGCCTGCCTCACCTTCTCACAACAGCTTCGCAGAGGTGCGCCCTAGACCCCATCACTAGGGACACAGCATGACGGGTATGATGAACCAGAGGCCGCTGTGCAACCATCTCCACAATCCATCACCCCGAAAAGGTCCCCTGTGCCCTTTTAAAGCATTGTTACATCTGAGCCTCCAGAGAGATCTGCCGGGTGGGTGTTGCCCCATCTTGTAGACGAGGAAACAGAGGCTCCGAGAGGCAGAACTATGTCCAAGGCCACATGACTGGGAAGTGGTAAAAGCCTGACTCACATCCACATACGTGGCCTTTTCCGGGGAGTAGGAGGGCCCCGTGTGCCAAGTGTCTCCTTTTTTCTGCAATTTACCCTCCTGTGCCTCTCCTTGTTCAGTTATAAATGGGGTGCAGGGTGACTGCTTGCGTGGCCCAGACCCCTCGGCAGCCACCACAGGCTCCGCCCTTCTCATCCACCCGTGTGTTTGCAGTACGGGAGAAGAACAGGAAATTTCCTGGGCCCTGTCATTTCCCAGGAAAACAGAATTTAGGAAAAATGTGTTAGTCTGACTGGGCCTCATGCTAAATGAAAGCAGCCAGATACAACAGGCCATCTACTCTGTGACTCCGTTCATAAGAAATGTCCAGAACAGCCAAACCCACAGACGCAGACACATTAGTGGTGGCCGGGGCTGGGGGAGTGAGGAGTGATGGCTACTGGGTACAGGGTTTCCAGCTGGGAGGATGAGAAAGTACTAGAACTAGACAAGACTGACGGTTGCACAACGCTGTGAATGTACTTAATGACACTGAATTGTACACTTTAAATGGGTTAAACTGGTACGTTTATGTCATATGTACTTTACTGCAAATTTTAAAAGTTTCATTAGGTAATATTTCCCATATAAAGGCCATTAACAGTTCCTTCCTGAGACGTTCCCTGAACAGATTTAGTATCTGGCCGCTTGACAACCAGCTGCGGTGACTGTTACGGGGCTAGGGCAGCCCGCTGGCCGCTGGGAGCTGAGGAGCAGGGGTCGGGGGGTGGGGGGGACCCACCAGCCGCAGCCTCCGAGCAGTAGGCCCTGCTGCCTCTTACCTTCATTCCTTCTTCCTTCCCACTTTCAATCAACTCGTCTATTCTTTTCCTTTCTTCAGACTGGGCAGAGGGAAGAAAAAAAGCAGCACTTCAGCATTCTCTCCTGGGCCACGCTGGGCAGCCTGGACCACCCACAGGTCACTCAGGGCTGGCCTCCGTGACAGCAGTCCCCGAAAATGCCCGCACCCCCACAGCCCCATCCGTTTCTCACCGCCATCTGTTGTGGACGGTTTGCCACCTGGGGCTCACATGAACCGGGGTGTAGGGGGGAGGGCGGGGACACGGCGGTGGCCCGACTGCAGAGTGGGTCAGGGGCTCTGTACTGTTTGGCCCGTGCAGTATCGTTTAGACTATCCAAACTGCCGACGTGTAAAATCAGGACAGAACTCCGTACACCACTGGCCAGGGCAGAGAGGCTGTGTCCTCGAAGGGGTGGGTGTACACCATGTCTCTCCTGTCTGACAGCCCCCGCAGGCGCCTTGCTTTAGAAACTGGACCTGGGTCTCCACGAAGCCACGGCCACGGCTGAGAACAGGGCCTCCCACCCCCAAGAGGCAGTACCACCCCGAACAAAGAAGTCCAACAGGACTGCACACTCCTGGCCTCACCGGCCCCTCAGGACCACCACCTCCCTCCCAGATCCAAGTCCCATGCTCTGTCTGTGCCCAGGACTGTGGGGAGGCACAGGGAGCCACACAGAAAGCAAGCAGAAGCCGGGGCCCTCTTCTGGGCACCACAGAGGGGCGCACGGGCGGGGGGCCTCCACCCACCGCTGAGCAGACCTGGCCCAACCAGTGGCCCCTGCTGGCAGCGCACACGGACCTTCCCGGGCCCTCTCCACGTGGCAGGATGGGGACACCGGGTTTACAGACCCAGCGTGAGGGCCACACTACACACCCCTGCATCCAGCCCACGTCCCAGCTCTTCCACGGCCACCCGCCAGCCAAGCCGCGGCCACCATCCCCGGGCTCCGGGCGGCCACCCTGCCCTCCCCCTCACTCTGTTCCCCACACAGCAGCCAGAGCCGTCTTGTACACAATCTACAAGAGGTGCCTGGGCGGCTCCGTTGGTTAAGTGTCTGACGCTTGGTTTTGGCTCAGGTCACAATCTCTTGTTTGGGGTCATGGGATCGAGCCCCGCATCAGGCTCTCTGCTCAGCAGGGAGCCTGCTTCCCTCTCTCTCTCTCTGCCTGCCTCTCTGCCTCCTTGTGCTCTCTGTCAAATAAATAAATAAAATCTTAAAAATAAAATAAAATAAAATAAAATATGGGGCGCCTGGGTGGCTCAGTCAGTTAAGCGTCTGCCTTCGGCTCAGGTCATGATTCCAGGGTCCTGGGATCGAGCCCCACGACAGGCCCCTCTCTCTCTGCCCCTCCCCCGACTCATGTGCTCTCTCACTCATTCTCAAATACATAAATAATTGAAAATAAAATAAAAATGTCGTTTCCCTGCTTAAAGCCTTCCAGGAAGTTTACTGAATAGTTATGGACCAATGTTGGTTCACTGTGGCAGATGTTACCAGGACGGTGTAGGGAAGGTGTTAATGATGGGGAAACTGAGTCAAGGATCTATGGGAGTACTCTGTACTATCTTCGCAGCTCCTCTATAAATCTGAAATTATTCCAGAACAAAGAGTTTATTTAAAGAGAAGCAAAACCTTGAGGCCCCTGGGGGTGCACTCTGTTGAGCATCCACCTCTTGGTTTCAGCTCAGGTTGTATCTCAGGGCTGTGAGATCAAGCCCCACATTGGGCTCTGCACTCCGTGGGAGTCTGCGTGAGATACTCTCTCTCTCCCTGTGCCCCTTCCTCTCCCAAATGAATAAATAAATCTTTTAAAAAGAGAGAGAGAGAGGGAGTGAGAGAGAGAGAAGCAAAAGCTTTTCCATACCTTCCCACTGCAACAGAGATAAAATCCATTCTTCCAGTGGCCTGTGAGGCTACACAGAGTCCCAGCCATCTGCCATAGTCACCCTTGCTCCTACATTCTGGCCACACTGGCTGACTCTCTTACAGGGCCAGGCTTGTTCCTGCCTCAGGGCCTTTGCAGGTCCTCCCCACCCCAGCCTGGAACACCCTTTCTCCCAATCCCTTCACCTGGCTTGTGTCCTCCCTTCCAAGCTCTGCTCAAAAGGCAGCCCCCTCAGTGAAACTTCCGTGACTACTGTAGCTACTGTAGCCTTAGCCTCACCCAGCTTTCAAACTACTCTGATTTATTAATGTCCAAGGACTATCTGAAATTATATTGTTCTTTGGTGGGTTATTTTTAAAATTGTGAATTACTCCCCACTGGAATACGAGCTGAGTACAGATCCTGCATGCCATGGGATGTCCTGCCCCAGAAAGGTGCCTGACACATAGTAGCCCTCAAGCAATGGCAACATTACCACACGCACTTCCCTGCGGAAAAATTATTAGCGTGCGCAGGAGACCAGAAACAGGGAGGAGCGAGGTAAGCTCTGTAACGGAAAGTGACCTGAGGACTTTCCTGCCATGACTGAATGTGGCACCAGGACCTGGGAGCGGGCTAGATGCCCTGAAGGCAGAGCCACAGTCTGAGCTCCATTCCGGAGGCTCCACACTCAGAAGCACGCGCGAACCACCTCCAGGCCTCCGAGCGAGAACCCAGGCAGTAGTCTATGGGGGGCGGGTGGAGGCAGACTGAGTGGGAGGTAAGCGAAGTCTGAATTAGGTCGAGGCTGCTTTGCACATCAGGCCTGGCGCTGGGCTGAGGAGGAAGAAGCCAGGGCACTGTACCCATGTAGGCTGTCACCCCACCCACAAGCAGGCCAGCCAACTAAGGGGCCCCCACTGCGAAGCAACAAGCGGTTCAGGGTTTTCTCTCCAAGGCCCAGTGTCCACCCTCTTGAGCCCTGGCTCTGGCCTGTTTTCAGACTTAATTATCTGCAAAAGTTGTCATTTTAGTTTCTCCCCTGGCTACCCCCAACCCTTTCTCACGCCCCATGTGCCCGGACCCTGGTTTCTGGGGCCTCAAAGAGCAGGCAGGTCGGGACTAACCTTACCCCTCGGACAAGGCTCAGCTGCCCCTCGAGTTTTACCTGTGCCATCAAGAGAAGACACCGCCCTGGCCAGCCACAGCCTCACACCCCAGCCAACAGCCGCCTACCCGCCTGGCCGGCAACCACCTGGCCCTGGTGCTCACTGGGCAGAGCTAACCCAAACAAGGGGAGCACAGCACGGCTCTCCCCGCCACTGGCTCTCTGGTGACACGGAGAACTTTCCTAGCTGCAGACCAAGCTTCGGAGAAGCGTCTGTTCCCTCCTGCTCAGCTGCTGCCACATTTTGTAGCCCTGCATCATGTCCTGTGGCAGCCTGCCCTCCCCCAGCCTGAAAAAGACCTTCTTTTTTTTTTATTAAAAAGGCAGACTCAGCTGCCCTCCCTCTGCAGCCCATGGCAGGCCTCGGCGAACCCCCAGTGCTCCCCGTGTGGGCACCGCAGCCCCAATCGCTGCTGAGAGCTGTGCTGGGTTCTGGGGCCTGGCACACACCCTCGCCCTCTGCAGGGCTGTCTTGAAGAGTGACCTCGCACAGCCTCCCACTGCAGGCAAACATTTTATAACCGCTTGTTCTTGGCTGAAAGACACTGCCTTTCTAAAGAAATAAAGCCAAAGCTTCTCCCTGGTGGGCGAAGCAGGGGGTGGGGGTGGACCCCTTCTCTCACTTATGTTAAAGGAAGCCTCATCGATTCAAATAAGCAGGGGAAGAGAATGCTACATTGCCGTCTCTGTAACTACAGTTTTAACCTACAAAATGCTGATGGAGTCTAGTTCAGGTTCAAATGCTAATACCGACAAGGCCTCAAGGAGGCAGGCTGGGGGTAGGGGGCGATGGGCACAGAACTCCCGCACCCCTCTGTGGGGGCCACAATCCCAGCCCTGCTCCTCCACCCCAGGGGGCTTTGATGGCATCGGAGGGCGGAGAGCCGCAGGGCAGAGCAGCCCAGGGTCTGTCACCTCCACACACTGGCAACGACCCCTGCAGTCTGGGCGGCCTTCCTCCATCCGATCCTTGATCCTTGGACCACAGCTGGGAGGGAGAGGAGAGGGGCCACGGGATGTGACGACCACAGGGAAGCAGTGGTGGCCACAAGTCAACCAGTGCCTCCAGGACGACAGGCCTGGTTCCCAGTGTTCCTCAACCCTGAACTCACTAAATCCCCCCAAAAACATGCCTGAGAGATACTGGTTTGTTATCCCATTTTACAGACAGGGCAACCGAGGCACAGAGCAGTTAAGTGACTGGCCCGAGTCCTACAACCGGTAAACGGCTTCCGAGACCCGCTCCGCACCCCAGAGATGCGACACAGGACCGTGTAACGAGCACGCCGGCAAGCCTGGGGAAGTGCGTGCGGCCTCCCCCAAGGTCCCACGCTCCGACTGCCCTGCCACCGCGTCCTGGGAAGGGCACTGTCCCTGCAATGCTGGATCGCCGGGGTGCGCTACAGCGGACGGGGTTCCTCCACGGAAGCGCCTCGCCCAGGCCTCCCAGGGACCCCAACTGCCAGGAGGGTGCCGTCCCTAGGAGGTGGCCCTGGAGACCGCTCCAGTCCTGACCCTGTCCTGCTCTGGTCCCGCCTGCTGCGCCTCGGTCCCCCGCCCCGGCCCCCACCCCCGCCCCTCCACCAGCCAGGGGGCAATCACTGCACGCTACCTGCAGCTCAGCTTTGCTCTTCCTGGAGCTCCTCCGCACCGGGTAAAAATCCGTGAGTTTGCGATTCTGCTGGGCCTTCCCTTGAGCTCTGGGGTGGGAAGGGCAGAGAACACAAGGGCACGCTGAAACCACGCGCAGCCCCGGAGGTGGCTCCTTGGCAATGATGTCACTTCAACATCTCCGTCCCCGGGGGCCTGTGGTCACCAGGCTCACCCACCCAAGGAGGCCTCGGAGCGCGAGACAGGCTGCCTGCTCTCAGTGTCGGGGGGCACGGGGGGCTCCTGAGCTCTGGACTCAGACCAGGTAACGATGTCCCTGGAGGGGGTCTCACACAGCACCTGGGCCCGGATGACACAGAGGCCGGTAGGGGACCTGCTCCCCCAGCTGGCACCTGAGCCAGGTCTGGGGCTGAAGCCGCACCCTGCGCCGCCTCCAGGAGGCACTTACTTCTTCCGCGGGGCCTGTTTGCCCTTGACAGGCTTTTTCAGGGCTTGCTTGGCGATGGCAGCGATGGCAGGATCACAAGAGGAGGTCGGAGTTTTTGGAGGTTCTGCTGCTTCGGATTTTTGGTTTGGAAAAGGTGCCAGGGGACCCCTCCTGGCGTCTTTGAGCTTCTGTTCCTCGGACTTCATGGCGCTCCGTACTGCGTTCCCACTGTTTCTCTTCTCTGCAGGCAGAGCGCGGGGAAAGACAGAGGGTTAGTCGCTACTCTCCGTCTCCCAGCCTCCCGACCTTCAGCTTCTAGGACAGGCTTCTGAAAGGGAGAGGCCCTGGGTGTGGCAGGCGCAGTGCCCTCCGCCTGGGGGACCCCGTGTCTACTAACGGCTCCCAGGGGAGCAGCACGTGGCTTCACTTTCGGACCCAGGCACAGGGCAGAGCTTTTTGTCTGCATCTTTTTAATTCCTTTTTTTTTTTTCAGCTTTACTGAGGTTATCATTGAGAGAACAGTAAGGTATTTGCAGTGTATTTCCTGATGATTTGTTGGTAGACATGGTGGACGATTCCTCCCATCTAGCGTGTGAACGTTTCTGATCTCCTGCCTCTTGATGGGGGCGGGGGGAGCGAGAGAGAGGACCCTCAAGGCAGAGCCACCAAAGGAGGCACCAGCCACGAAGGTGCTCAATCCGGAACTTGCCCACAGACTCCAGGAAAAAAGCAAAACTCCCAGAGTGGACCTGCGTTGATGGACAGGAATGAGGTCATAAAGCAGAATTTCTTCCCTAGCAAAGACCTCTGCCCCAAGAGCTGCCTGGCGCGCTTCATTTCAGACTCTAAGAAAAAATCGTTTCCTCCTCTAAGGGGACCAAAGCCCTACGTTCAGTGGTTCTCGGCACAGTGACCTGACACTGACCCATGCGGCGCTGGGAGGGATGGAGAAAAGGATGTGTTACTAAAAATAGCTGTGAAGCACCAGTGTGGGTGAATGATAGACTTTTTGGGAGAATGACGGACTTTAAAAAAAAAAAAAAAAAAAAAGGAAGAAACGTAAGTCAAGAATACATAGCTGGGGGGCGCCTGGGTGGCTCAGTGGGTTAAAGCCTCTGCCTTCGGCTCAGGTCATGATCCCAGGGTCCTGGGATCGAGCCCCGCATTGGGCTCTCTGCTCAGCGGGGGGCCTGCTTCCTCCTCTCTCTCTGCTTGCCTCTCTGCCTACTTGTGATCTCTGTCTGTACAATAAATAATAAATAAAATCTTTAAAACAAAACAAAACAAAAAAAGAATACATAGCTGGTAGGAACATAAAATGGCGCAGTCACTTTAGAAAAGAGCCTGGCAGTTGTTCAAAAGTTCGACATGGAGTTACCATATGACCCAGCAGTTCCTCTCAGAGGCGGCTGTTACGAGAATTAAAAACATATGTCCACACAAAAACCTGTATGCAAATGTTTGTGGCAGCTTATTCGCAAGAGCCAGAGCAGAAACGACCCAAATGTCCATCCACTGATGACTGGGGGAGCACAATACGGTCCGTCCACGTGACGGGATATTATCCAGACACGGAAAGGAGTAACGTCCTGACACCTGCCCTTGAAAACGTGATGCTGAGTGGAAGAAGCCAGACCCCGAAGGCTACAGATTCTGCGGGATTCCGTCTACTTATATCCAGGGACACAAATCCAGAGGGTTCTGAAAATACATTAGTGGCTGCAAGGGCTGGGGGAAGAGGTGGAACCACGGATACTAATGGGTACAAGACTTCTTTTTTGGCGCAAGGAATGTTCTGGTACCAGACAGTTGGTCATGGTTACGCCTGTCTGTGATAAGACTAAAAACCACCACGTTGGACACTTTCAAATGGTGACCACTGTGATAGGAGACTCAGAGTGCAATAAATAAGCTAAAAAGAAAATGATGTCAAAATCCACCCAGGCTCCTTTCACTGCCTCACACCCCCTAAGTGGAACCTGATGGAATTAAGTCCAGGACACCACCCTTAAAGATCCTAGGAGTGCATGACGCCCGTGTACGTCAGCTAACACGTCAGTCTGAGTCAAGGCAGAAACAAAGCTGAGAATCAAGGACAAAAGCCTGGCCCTTGAGGTCTCCTCCAAAGTATATCCGGCCCCAGATCCTAACTGTGGCCATTTAGTGACACTAGAAGTCAAAAAAACTAGCTTTTGTACATGTCACCGTTCAGGATCACTCACATTCCACCCCATTCCAGGAGGGATGGGAGACGGCCTGACCACCATTTAGGGAGAGCCCCTTCCTCAGTCCCTACGTGGTAAGTGCTAGCCTAAGTGTTGCCAATGCAGTGAGGAATAGGCCAGCAAGGAAGCGGTGCCAGTGTGGAGCACTGCACAAAGCCCTCCCCACCCAGGCTCTAACCAATCTTCAGATAGCCCTGCGAGGCAGGAGTTCTCCCTCCCACTTCAAAGATGAAAGAACAGAGGCTTGCAAAAGCAGAGTGACCTGCCCCAGCCTCTCCTTGAGAGTGGCAGAGGTAGGATTAGAACCCAAGTCATTTGAAGACGGACTGAAATAGTATCACCCACTGCCCTGGGTGGGGAGATCAAGCTGAGGCCCAGTTCCTGCCCCTGGTTCTGGGCTTCCCCAGCCCTGGCGCTCAGCTCTGGCTGCGGACACTGTGCTCACCACCACTTATGGCATTTCTGTAAATGAATTACAAGGCTTCCTCATCCAAAGCAGATGGCTGCCAGAGTTCTGCTTCTTTAAGGCAAGTTTTAATTAGAAGGGACCTTGGTGAATTGGGGAAAGCTCTTCTTCTCCACTGCAGCTTTAAGAGGGACAATATTTGGAAGGGAGCAAGATTTCTATGAGGTTTCAGCCTGTTTTTGCAGGGCCAAATAGAATTTCCAGTAATTATGTATTTTCTTGTTCGGTATTTTAACTCTGGATCTCACCACGGAGTGTGCTGCTTCAGAGAGCAGCACTGAGCACTTGAGTGGCAAGAAACTCAGAAAGGAGGTCAAAGCCGGCTCAAAAGAGGAAAGGAAGTCAGTTCCCTGCGTTCACACAACACAGTTAGGACGGCAGCCCCTGCTCTGTACCCCCCAGACCCCTAAGTTCTGTACTGTGGGTACTTGTGAGCCTCTGGATCTGTAGCTCAGGTGTGATTTTTGCAACCTGGCAACACACTCAAGCTTGAGCGATAGGCTAACTCTTGCGAAAGCAGGGAAAACCTGTTAGACCGACAGGGCACACACCCTGGGATAGGCCGCTCTTCCCCCGGTGTCTGTTTCTTAGGAGCAAGACAGAACATGGTTCAAACCCTTGAACCTGGGTTTGAAAAGGCTGGATAAACATTTAACACATGCGCACAATTCCGGAAGAGGGGCTTCTGCAACCGGACCAGCTGTGGTCAGAGCAGGGCCATTTCAGAGCCTTACCTTCTCGTTTCCTGTAGAGTCCCGCTAATGGCTTCCCCTGGCATTTGACTTCGTGATGTGCAACTGAGTTCTCTTCCTGAAGGGGGGAACGCATTCCAGAGCATTTGTTGGGGCTCATGTAGGAATAGATCTTTGATTGCCCGGTAAATACATTCTCCTAAAACGACAAATGCACGTTCTGAAAGAGGCGTGAAGAAGAAGATCCCAGGGCAAATGGCGGAGAAGGGCACTCAGAATAACCAAAACCAAAGACAGACATCATCTCTCAAAAGCAGGCCACCAGGAGTTGCCAGTCCTGCGGGGAACAGTGGAAGGTTTAGGATCTCCCAGGTACAAGTTAGACGCTTCCCAAACTCATAGGGTCTCCAATTCTGGCCACTAAGGGCACATCTGGCTGGCACGAAGCCAGCTGTATACCAAGGTGTATACCAGAAGCCAACAACCTACCAGGAGCAGAGAGGTCGGAATGACCCAGACTGAACAACTGCAGAATTTGATGGGCCGGCCTGTGTGCAGGAGCTAACTCCCCTGGCAGGAGCTTCGGGAACTCTTAGCCCAGAAACAGGCCTCAGGGAATCTGATTAACCACTTCTGGGTCTGAAGGCAGCCTCGAGGACTTGTCAGGACTGCCTGAGCCTTCAGTGTGCCCAAGCCTGGCCCCTCTTAAATCAACGCAGCCTCCCAGGACTGCGGGACTGGACTGCAGTGGTAATCGAAGGGTGTGGTTAAGGGTGGAGAGCTTAATAAAAGCAGAGCCTACGGCCAGCTCCTGTAGGGCGGTCACTCTATTGCAAATGGCATCCAGGCATTAAAAGGAGGAGGGTGGGCAGGCGGGTGGGGGCGGTACAGGTCACTGCTGGCGTCTCTGGGTGTGGGGCCTCTCCTCTGAGTAAGCACGGATTGGAGGAGGGCTTCCCAGAAAACATGGTAGGGCCTTTCTGCCCAGTGAACCTTTAAACACCAAATCGGCGAGACCCGTGACCTCTGTGAGGGACCCGGGCAGGCCCCGCACACCCTGGGGAAAGCAGCCACACCGCCGGGGTAGCTGGATCTCGGGGTGCGGAAATGCCATAAAGACACAAACTTTTCCGAGGTCAAATACTACCAGGGTCATGGCGGAGCCAGTGCGGACGCCACTCCCAGGCAGGCAGCAGAAAAGGAAGCTGCCCGAGCCGGGCGCCCCGCCCGCACGCCCGCACCCCCCCCGCCCCTGGGCCCAGGGCCGCGGGCGGGGGTCCCGGGGCGCGCGCGCGCACGTGCTCGCGGCGCCGGGCCGGCGGGGGCGGCCGGCCGCGCGGCCCCTCGGGGCGCGCTGAGTGAGTGCGGGGAGGGTGCCTGCTTACCCCGTTGGTGCGGGGCCTCCCCGGGCCCCTCCGCTCCACCATCTCCGGGCCCGGGGCCGTCGCTGCCACCGCCGCCGCCGCCGCCGCCGCCTCCACCGCGCGGGGCTTGGACATCTTCCTGCC
>NC_081564.1:5921489-6000748 GCF_022355385.1 Mustela nigripes
AGCCCGGCCAGGCCCATGGCGGCGCGCCCCGCGCCCTCGCCCTCGCCGCCGCCGCCGCGGCCCGGCCACCACCGCTGCCGCTGCCGCTGCTGCTGCTGCTGCCGCCGCCACCAGCGCCGCCGCGGCGCCCCGGGGCAGGGCCGGCGGCGCCCCACGGCGCCCCCTTCCCCCATGGCCTGCGAGGCAGGGCCCGGCACCAGCGCGCCGCGGCAGCCCCGGCCGGCCCGGGACCGAGGACTCTGGGAGGGAGGCGCTGGCGGCGCGTCCTCCGCGGCCCGCCCGCTCGCCGCCGCCGCCCACCGTCCGGCTCCCGGCCCGGGGAAGGGGCTGGCAGGGGCGGCGCTGCGAGGCTCCTCCGGAGGGAGGGAGGGAAGGAGGGAGGGCGGGCCGGGCGGCCGCGACGAATCCCGACTCGGGCGCGCCCCCTCTCGCGCGTCCTCAGCCACTCGGGGAGGAAGGGGTGGGAAACATGATAATGACAGCCCGGGCTCTCGCCGGCCAGGCTCCTTCTCTCCCTGGCTCCGCGGATATTTTGGGAGACCGGTCGGTGCCAGGCGCAGTCAGCAGCGGTGAGCGCCACAGGCGGGAGTCTTCCAGTGTGCCCGAGCCTGTGCTCCCTGAGCGTTTGGGGGCATTTAATCCTCCGGGGGGGGGGGTTAGGTCCCGTGGCAAACCCGTTAAAAATGAGGATACCGGGGCTCTAGAGAGGTGCTGGGGCTTGCTTAAGGCCACAGAACTAGAAATCGATGGGATCAAGTGTCAAACCCAGGCGGTCTGCACCCGTTCAGGCCCTTGGGAGATAGAGCCAGTGGTTTTAATGGCAAGTTGGTGGGGTGCTTCCCGTGCACACACGATCTCATCCAAACCTCACAACAGCCCTATAAAAGTACACACCATTATTATATCCTTTTAGATCCTTTCCACAGAAGGGGAAATTGAGGCTCAGAAAAGGGAGGAGCTTTGGCCAAATTCTCAGAACTAAAAATGAATTTCCTGGCCAAATGACCCCGGAGCCTGCACTCCCAGCCACAGATGAGGAAATTCAAGATGAAAGGGACAGATGCTATTGCAGAAGCATTAGCAAGTCACCTGGTTCTCCTGTCCACCCCCACGAGAAAATGTCCTAGGAAGGCAGGGGTTGCAGCCAGTCGGGTGTCTTGTGTTGGCAGAGCTTACCATCCTGCACCACTGTGCTGAAGGGTTTGAGGGCCCACAGCCAAGAGTCACTGTATTTCTGCTAAGTCACAGATGCAAACAAGACACCTCAGGCCATCTAGCTCCTACCACTCCGGTCACGGCCTGGGAGGCAAGCATTGGGTTTCTCTCCCTGCATCTGCCCCAGAGGTGCTTTGTGACCATGGCCTAGTCACTCCCCCGGATGAGGCCTCAGCCTCCTTGTGGACAATGACCAAGAACCTTGAATTCCTTAGCCCACTCAGGGCACCTTCCGATGTCCACAGAGAAAGAAATGGCTGTCCCTTGAAGTAGCTGCCTCCCCCTTAGAAAGGATAAGATTAAATAGGATTAAATGGCAGGAATAGGCTCAGGACCATACCTCCCAGATCAGCTCCCGCTTTAGCATCCTGGGGCAGGGCTGGTCCGGACACCTATCCTCTCCCCTGGCAGCCCCCACACGAACCCTAACTCCAGTAGGATGGAATCCTCTGCTCACTTGAATACCCAAGAGACTACGGGGAGAGTGAAAGAAGATTCTAAAGTGACACTGACAGGCAAGTCAAGCCATTTGAAATAGTGTGCGCTCCATCTCCAGCGCGGAGAAAGCTTGCAGTTTGTCGCCAAACGATCATGGGAATCGTGGTTTGAGAACAGGAAGCAGCCACTCAGATCATCTTTTCTACTTCACATGCTAGTTCAACATCCTCCCCCCCCCCCACCTGCAACTACACACTCATGCTCAGGGCCACAGCTTTCTCGGTTTTGGCCCTCAAATGCAGGGGGCACGTACGTTCAGATCCAAGTCTAGCACCCATCCCTCAACTCTGCAGCTCTGGTTCTAGAAGATCTAATGCAAATCATTCAACGTAACCTTCAACACAGTGTTTCCTGTTTCCGGACATGAGGTGTTTATGTGTATGTAATGAATATACCCATCAGCAGAAAGAAAAACTCTTAATGTTGTCCAGGATCTCACAGAAATAGAATTCAGCAGGAATGATACTAATAGCTAACATTTATTCAGTATTTACATGCTCGGCCCTACAAAAATGCATTATTTAATTTAAACTTCCCAACCCTTTAGGAGAAGGTACTATCCCTCTTGCACAAATGTAGAAATTGAGGCTCAGGGAAGACCAATCAGTTGACAGAATTACCCGACTCAAGTGGTAATAGAGCTGAGGTCTGAACCCAGAGCTGCTGCTGTACCAGTGTACTCTACCCTAAAGACTGTATATTGCTTCCCTTGAACTCAGACACAAAAATAGGAATTCGTTCATTCCACAAACATTTATTGAATACCTACTTCGTTACTGACCCTTGCTAAGGACACAACAGTGTACGTAAAGGCAGATGGAGTACGCTGAGCCAGAGGGGTAGGCAGGGCCCGGCAGGCCAGGGTGAGGATTGTGGGTTTGATCCTAAGAACAGTGGGAGAGGGAGAAGGAGTGAAGGTCACATGATAAAAAAAAACTGTGTTCAGGGGCGCCTGGGTGGCTCAGTGGGTTAAAGCCTCTACCTTCAGCTCGGGTCATGATCCCAGGGTTCTGGGATCGAGCCCCACATCGAGCTCTCTGCTCAGCAAGGAACCTGCTTCCCCCTCTCTCTCTGCCTGCCTCTCTGCCTACTTGTGATCTCTATCTGTCAAATAAAATAAATAAAATCTTAAAAAAAAAAAAAAAACTGTGTTCATGGGGACCACTCTAGCTGCTGGGGGATAATAAATTGGAAATGGTGAAAGTGGAAAGAGGGAGACCAATTAGGAGGCCATCTGGCCATGGCAGCAGAAATGGAGAAAAGCAGATGGGCTAATCCTCCTCAAACTAATATACTTAAGGTTGAAAATATTTACATGACTGTAAAACTTTAAAACCAGAAAGGAGTTGCCTGGTATCTGAACATTTTGTTCATGGGACCCAGCAGGGTTCTCAAAGTGAGCTACACGTTTGCAACAAAGACAGCTTTTCTAGAAGAAAAAGCCTGACTCTTCATTCAGAGTATTAAAAAGGATTTGATATTTACACTACCAAATGCCCAATTTAATAATCTACAAGAGTAACAAAGCCTTAAGAAATAAGTAACTACGAAAGAAAGAAAGAAAGAGATGACTACAATTTGGGTGTCAAGTGGTAAAGGGAGAATCACTAACCAATAAATTACAAAGGTGATTTGTAAGCCTGCCACCGTGTGAGCTGGGAACACTTGTCCTCACTTTGGCTAAGGGACACAGAGGAACAAGGAAAGGCATAGCATGGCACTAGACAGTGGCACTGGACTTCAAGCTTCCACCTCTGAAAAATGGGAATAACAATTTGTAAAGATTAACTGAGATAATAAAGTGCCTGGCCCTCAATGGTAATTAGTATTTGCCTATATTAAGTATTTAAATATTTCAATGGCAAATTGCTTAGTTTTGTTTTCCCTATAGATTAATTAAAGCAAGCCATCTTTTTTTTTTTTTTTTTTTTTTTTTCTTTTAAAGGCACTACTGGGGGCGCCTGGGTGGCTCAGTGGGTTAAGCCACTGCCTTCGGCTCAGGTCATGATCCCAGGGTCCTGGGATAGAGTCCCGAGTCGGGCTCTCTGCTCAGCAGGGAGCCTGCTTCCTCCTCTCTCTCTCTCTGCCTGCCTCTCTGCCTACTTGTGATCTCTCTGTGTCAAATAAATAAATAAATTCTTTTAAAAAAATAAAATAAAATAAAGGCACTACTGTTAAAACAGCTTGAATGATTTTGTTCTAATGGGAAAAATGAATCGGGGAAGCATACATTTATTATGATTTGTCAGATACTATTAAGTATACTTTTAGATGCTTAATACTTTCCTAAAGAAAAAATATTCGTCTTAACTCTCTCTGTGGACGGGGTTATGAACCACGTTAATTTGAAGTTCACTTTGCCTCATTTCTTAATCAGAACCTGGGTTGTTCTGAAAGACACTAAAAGACTCTGGATAATAAAGAATGCAATTCGGTGTAGGGCCTGAAAACAAAGGTCCCCAATAAATATTTGCTGAATGAATCTTATTTTATTCATTATTATTGTACTAGGGAGCGTACTGCATTAAGGCAAATTCCTGCTAACGTGTACTGCCTTGGGATTTTGAGAAAAATGTCAAACCTCAACTCTTTTTTCTGAAATAATAATTCTACTCAACCGTCACGCTCAAGTTTTTGTATGAAGGAGACACAGCAGCTGGGAATGACCAGCGGCTGGAGATCACTTTGCCGCATAACGTGGGTCTTACTGTCCTGACAGCAAACTAAGTGTGCAAAGAAGGACTTAAGGCAGCGACATCGCCTCCCGCGGCTGGACAATCCCACCCAAGCCATCTCCGTAGGCAGGAGTCCTGACCAGCTGCGGGACGAAGGGTCGCCCGCGGGGGGTGCCATGGGACTCATCTCATCCCCCAAAATGAGGTAACTCAGGGCGTGAAGAGGAAAGGCGCCTGCTGCGGTGTCCACGCCGACGCGCTCTCCACGATGGAGGTTACCCATCTGCGCCCTGGCCTCGGAGTCACCTCCTTTCCCAGCAAGAGAGAGCCCCGAAACGGGGCGAAGCTTCGCCCTCCCCCTCCCCGTATCAATAACATCCATTCCCTGGAGGTGCCCTGCGCTTTAGTCCCCGAAGAGCTTTGACATATGGATCCGTTGTTCCTGGAGAGGCAGGCCGGCGGGTGCCCACACTTTAGAAAGGGGAAACCGAGGCCTGGGAGTGGGAGGGACTTCTGGAGACTTGGATGGGGGGTCGGAGAAGGTTCCGCAACAACCCCCGCCCCCCCAGCCCAGTCTCCGCGCTCGGTCCGAGCAGACCTCAGCAGACCGGCTCCCCGCTGCCGCTCCCGCCACCCTGGTCCCCCGCCCGCACGATCCCCCACCCCGGCCGCCCCGGCGCTGACCACCTGGGCAAATACCTCTAGCCATGGCCCGGCTCTGTCACCGCCTAGGATCTCCCGGGAAACGCAGCTTTCGAAAAAAGTTGCAACAACTGTAGCCAACTGCTCCGCTGAGATACGGCTGCTGCCCTGATTGGCGCCGTGGCCCGCCTCTCCCCAGGCTGCCGGCGTGATAGGCGAACCCAGGAGGGAAAACCCGCCCCTCTTCCCGCCTTCCTGGCGGGGGCGGGGCAAGCGGCCGCACTTTCTACAAGCGCTTTAGGGACAGGTCCCCGCGGAGGAGGTGGGAGGGGGTTTAAATTTTGCCGTCTCCCTGCGCTGATTGGCTGAGGTGGGAGGACACCCGCGCTACCATTGGGAGGCCCCAGACTCCGCCCTCTCCCGGTGCCGAAGCTCCGCCTCGGGAGGTTTAGTCACGCGGCTGGAGGCCCTGGCTCTGAGCGGACCGGATCTGGGACTTCCGGTTCTTCTTGGGTTTGACCGGAACCCGACGTCTGACCCCTTGCCCTCCTCTCATGACCTGCAAAACCTTAGTTCTCCCAGCAGTTTGGCGTCTCCAGCCCTTTGACTCCTCCAGCTGTTTAATTCACTCATTCCTAAGTTTGAAAGGTTTGCTGAGTCTCCAGTAGTCAAAACTCGCCGGCCCAGCTTGTCCTAACCCAATGGGTCAGAGGATGAACCTCCCAGAACCTCAGAAATCCCAGCCCATGTTACCTACCCATTTTCCAGATGGAGAAAGGCGACCAGGGGGACCAGGTAACTTACTTGCTGCCCAGGATCACCCAGCAGTTTAATTGCAGGGTCTGGATCAGTCTGGAGACTCGAGCCCACTAGATGGCTACCTTAAACCCTGGGAAACCACCCCGGCCAGTGCCCCACTCGGGGGACCCTCCGAGTAGGTCCCCAGAGAAACACCTATGTCCTGGATAGTCTTTGCTTTGAACACAGGGAAGGTGTCCCGCTACGGCTCTTCTCTGGGAGCCCCTCCTGGAGATGTCGGCAGAGGTCACTCATCCACTAGTCTCCCTTTGGTCCCCAAGAAGGTTTTGGTGTCCTCACCATTGCCCAAGGACCCTACCATTGCACCAAAAAAATGAAGGAAAGCTAAATAAGGTGAAGTATGTGAAAGCACTGGGAAAAGTAGAGAGTGACACTTTTTTTTTTTTTTTTTAAGATTTTATTTATTTATTAGAGGCATGGAAAGGAGTCTGTGAAGGGGGTGAAGAACCTCAAGCAGATTCCAGCGAAGCATAGGGCCTGAGGCAGGGCTCTATCTCAGGACCCTGAGATCATGACCTAAGCAGAAATGAGAATTGAGGGACGTCTGGGTGTCTCAGTCTGTTAAGCTTCTGCCTTCAGCTCAGGTCATGATCCTAGGGTCCTGGGATCCTGTCCCACATTGGGCTCCCTGCTCAGCTGGGAGCCTGCCTCTCCTGTTCCCCTTGTTTGTGCTCTCTCTGTTAAATAAATAAATAAAATCGTTAAAATGTTTTAAAAATGCATTTATTCTATAGTTAGTAAATTGTATACCTGGCACCATTTGGTACCCCAAAGATACAGTGATGAATAAGATACAAATCCTCCCCCATATTTTTAGGGAAGAAACAAACAAGAAACCACTTTTTCAAAATTAATTAATTTTTTAAAATTATATTTATATAATTGACAGGGAGAGTCAGCGAGAGAGGAAACAAGTAAGGGGAGTGGGAGAGGGAGAAGCAGACTCCCTGCTGAGCAGGAAACCTGACGTGGGATGCCACCCCAGGACCCTGGGATCATGACCTGATCCGAAGGCACATGCCTAACGACTGAGCCACCCAGGTGCCCTAGAGTGTACAACTTTTTTTTTTTAAGATTTTATTTACTTATTTTACAGAGAGAGAGATCACAAGTAGGCAGAACGGCAGGCAGAGAGAGAGAGGAGGAAGCAGGCTCCCCACTGAGCAGAGAGCCCGATGTGGGGCTCCATCCCAGGACGCCGGGATCATGACTTGAGCCAAAGGCAGAGGCTTTAACCCGCTGAGCCATCCAGGCGTCCCCTGAGTGTTCAACTCTTTGATCTCTGAGTTGTGAGTTTGAGCCTCATGTTGGGTGTGGAGATTACTTAAAAATAAAATCTTAAAAAAAAAAAAAGGATAATCTTAAATAGTGATTAATGCTATGAGTAAAATGAAAATGGGGGAATTTTATGGAATGTGAGTGGGGAGAGGGTTGCTTTTATAGATTTGATGAAGTCAGAGAAATCCTTTCGTTGGTGGCTTTAAGTTATACCCTAAATTAATATGACCCAAGGGAAAAGGTACTTCTTGGGAAAGGGAATAGCATGTGTAAATGTCTGGAGGCGGGAATGAGCTTAGTGTGCTTGGGAAAGAAAAGACACCCAGTGTGACTGGAATTGAGCACATGGTGGGGAGAATGGAAGGAATCAGGCTGTTGACAGAGGCTGGTGCTAGATCACAGAGGCCCTTGAACGCTGGGCTGGCCTCTCACCTCCAAATCCAGTTTTCCCTATCCTGTTCTGCAACGCTGGGGCTGCAAACCATATTGCTCCTTTGTCAGCTAGGGTTAGGTTTTGTCACCAGGAGAGGATCCGGGGAATCTGGAAGGCAGGGGGAGGGAAAAGGGAGTTACTCATGCCTGTTTGCTTGCAGTTCTCATCATGGTCACCTAAGTAATGACAATGCTGCTTCTCACGGTGGCATTTCATGCAGCCTCCAGATTCTTACAGGCTCTTCTGATTCTTCTAGCTCTACTCTCCCTAGCTTGTTCTCCATCAAGGTGGGAGCTACTTCCTGTGGTTCACTTACCTTAGTGTTCCCACCACCTCTTTCATGAATTTCCTGTTTTCCCAGACCCTGACCCACCACGAAAGTCATGGTGAGGACTCAGACTTTTATTCCAAGTCTAATGGGAAGTCACTGAATGGTTTTAAGCCAAGGATAGATGATGGTGAATCTATCAGTTCAGATGGTGAATCTGAACAGTTAATCACTGCAAATAGTTACATAAATTACAATCATCTATTTTGAGGCTTCGAATCTTGGAATAATGTCACATGTTTCTGGAATGTTTGCTTAATGGTCCCCACTTTCCTAAGACAGCTACATCATGTGGGTGAAATCACACCAGTGCTAAGATTACTTTCCTTACTCTAGTGTTATTTTTGCATTCGTATTTCCTCCAGGCTTTTGCTATTGTTAAATATTTCATGTTAGCATCAGTTCTTGTAAGGTTCTATCAAATGGGGCATGTGTGTCCTAAAATTCCTTAGCTGGTGGCCAATGTGATCTACTAAATCCATCTCACTCTTCGGTGAAACACATAATATACAAACACACGTATGTATTTTTTCTATTGTATGTATGTGTGTATCTATATATACATATAAATATATATAAGCATGGATGGCTACACATATATAAATATATAAATCTTCCCTCTCTATATACATATATACATACATTAATGTGTAATATGTACATATAATGTATGTACTATAATTGGAACTCAAGCAAGTGACAGTAAAACAATACTCTTTACCTGAGAGGCTCAGTGTTAGGGTTAAATGAGAGAATGAGTATAAAGCATATGGAGATGTAGGAGTTGGGAGATGGTAGCCATTTAGCAGTGACTAAAATAAAGTTACAAAATTGCATCTAAGGGAATTGCTGTAATTTGGGCTATTAACACTTTCTTCTCTATTCCCATTCTTTTCTTGGTGTCCTCAGAGGGAAGCCAAAACTTGTCTGTTAAGTTAGCATCTTAAGAGAGGACTCTGTGGTCAGGCCCCTGGTGATTGAGCATGGAGAGACTATGCAAAAATGATGTTGACAGCATAAACTTTGGTATCAGATGATACAGAACCAATACCTTCTTTGGTTGAGTCTTTTTTCTCATCTGTTAAGTGGGTGTGTCTTCTTTGCATCCCACACTTTTTTTTTTTAAGGATTTTATTTATTTGAGAGAGAGAGAGAACACAAGCAGGGAGAAGCAGAGGATGAGGGAGAAGCAGACCCCCTACTGAGCAGGGAGCCCGACATGGGGCTGGATCCCAGGACCCTAAGATCAGGACCTGAGCCAAAGGAAGATGCCTAACTGACTGAGCCACCCAGGTGCCAACCCCTTTTTTTAAAAGTGGGCTCGATGGCCAGCGTTGGAGCCCAACATGGTGCTTGAATTCATGACCCTGAGCTCTAGACCTGAGCTGAAATCAAGACTCAGGTGCTTGGGCACCTGGGTGGCTCAGTGGGTTGAATCTCTACCTTTGACTCGGGTCATGATCTCAGGGTCCTTGGATCAAGCCCTGCTCAGGATCTCTGCATGGCGGGGAGCCTGCTTCCTCCTCTCCCTCTCCACCTACTTGTGATCTCTCTTTCTCTGTTAAATAAATAAATAAAATCTTAAAAAAAAAAAAGTAATATAAACCAATTCTTCAGTTGATTGGGAATTCTTTAGAGGCTATCATTTTATTGAAAAAGCAAATGGAGAATGTATGTATCGATCGGTAAGGGTGTTTGTTTGAAAAGTCAGCTTAAAGATGGTTTAAGAGCACAAATCAAACTGTTCAATTTACAATGTGATTTTTAAATTGTTTTCTGCATGGCTTTTAATTCTGTTTTTTTTTTAAAAGATTTTATTTATTTATTTGATTGTCAGAAATCACAAGTAGGCAGAGAGGCAGGCGGGGGGTGGGGGAAACAGGCTCCCTGGTGAGCAGAGAGCCTGATGTGGGGCTCCATCCCAGGACCCTGAGACCATGACCTGAGCCGAAGGCAGAGGCTTAACCCACTGAGCCAGCCAGGTGCCCCTTATTTTTTAAAAAACAAAACAAACAAAACAAAAAAACAGACCAATTTGTGCATTTGAAGGGGTGGAGAGACATCATTTTCTTTCTGAGAGATGTACGTAATGGTTGGAATAGTTTCCTAGGGCTGCTGTAATGGAGCACCACAAACTGAGTGGCTTAAACAACAAAACGTCATTGCCTCAGAGTTCTAGAGGCTGGACATCCAAATCCCAAAGTGTGGGCAGGGCTGGCTCCCCTGGAGGGCTGTCGGGAAGAGTCTGTTCCCATGACTCTCCCCTAGTTTCTGGTGGTACGCTGACAAACTTAGGCGTTTCTTGGCTTGTAGAAGCATCACCCTGACTTCTGCCTTCATCTCCACATGGCATCCTCCCTGTCTCCACGTGTTTCCTAATTTCCCTTCTATAAGGACACAGTCACGTTTGATTAGTGGTCATACTCATGATTTCATGTTAACTTGATTTGATCTGTAAAGACCCTGTATCCAAGGTCACAGTGGGAAGTCCGCTCAGTGAGAAGTCTGCTTTTTTCTCTCCCTCTGCCCCTCCTCTCCACTCCTACACACACTTGCTCTCTAATAAATAAATAAAATCTTTTAAAAAAAAGTAAAAAAGTATGATTTTCAGTTAATACACAGGGTGAAAACTTTAAAGAGAACCTCTTCTCCTCAATCTCATTCTTCCGTCCCATCACTATTCTATGCGTGTGCCACTATAATACCTTAGAGAAGGTAGAGACAAGTTATAGCAATGATCCAAACAAATAATAACTAAACACTTTTTGTGTGTGAAGAGTTGCCAGAAAGTTCTAAAAATCCGTATTAAGAAACAGGTCATGATTCTTGCATACCTGATGTGTTTAAAGGCAAGAAACTCCTCAACCCTTGTTGCTTGGGCCTGAGGGCCTATGCCTGAAGTCTTTGCTTTCATCTCTCTGCCATTCTTCCATTCTGTTTTCCCTTTCCTACAGAGATACTCTGTGGAGATTAAAAATGTTTACACTCGGGGCGCCTGGGTGGCTCAGTGGGTTGAAGCCTCTGCCTTCGGCTTGGGTCATGATCCCAGGGTCCTGGGATCGAGCCCCACATCGGGCTCTCTGCTCAGCAGGGAGCCTGCTTCCTCCTCTCTCTCTGCCTGCCTCTCTGCCTGCTTGTGATCGCGGTCTGTCAAATAAATAGAATCTTTAAAAAAAAAAAATGTCCAGGGCGCCTGGGTGGCTCAGTGGGTTAAGCTGCTGCCTTCGGCTCAGGTCATGATCTCGGGGTCCTGGGATCAAGTCCCGTATCAGGCTCTCTGCTCAGCAGGGAGCCTGCTTCCCTCTCTCTCTCTCTGCCTGCCTCTCCATCTACTTGTGATTTCTCTCTGTCAAATAAATAAATAAAATCTTAAAAAAAAAAAATGTCCACACTCTCTTGGGACAGTTTGAGTCTCTATCAGTCTATATTCTAAAAAGTCTGATAATGAGGCCAGTGAAAACTTTTAAAAAATTAGTTTAAATATATGTTTCAACATTGCAACTTCTCCATTTTTAATTAGTATCTCTTTGGTCAAGATTGTTTTAGATTGCAAGTTAAAGAGACCCAGCCCAACCTGGCTCAAGGAAATGAAGATGTCTCTTATCGCTCCTAACAGAAAAGTTCAAGGGTAGGGGTAACCTCAGGCCTGTTGGGATCTAGTGAGTCAAAGAATGTCATTTGGATTTAGTCTCTCTTTCCCCCTCACTATCCACTTCTTTGCTCTACTACTTTCTAGGTCGGCCTCACAGAGTGGTCTCCCATTCCACAGGGCTTCTGTCCCCACTTCCCTTGTTGCTCTAAGCAACACCAGTGATGAGGCAGTCTTTTTCCTACAACTTTCAGATGATGTCTTATAGGGGTTGAACTCATGACCCCAAGATCCAGAGTCACATGCTCTACTGACTGAGCCAGCCAGGCACCTTTTTCTCCTGCTACTTTCAATATAAAGTTCTGAAACTGTAACTCATTGGCTTGGCACTGAATCTATCGATGGGGCCCGGATGTGCATCCGGCATTCCAACTGGGCAGACCTGAATGAAATGCTCCACCCTGGGGACTGTGTATGGGAGATGATTAGCACTTTCCAAACCACATGGACTTTGAGAGCGAGAGATCAAATTAAGGTGCCACTATCTGAAGAAGGAGACATGGATTTTGAGTAGTCGAAAACATGTTCCAGAGCACATTAGATTTTTAGGATAGTGATGCTATAATGATAGATACATGACATTAATGCATTTGTCCAAACCCATACATCATACACCACCAAGAGTGAACCTTAAGGCAAAACTCTGGACTTTGGGTGATGATAATGTATCAAGGTGGGTCTAGAACAACTGCAACAAATGTAGCATTCCAGTGGGGGATACTGATAATCGGGGATGTTGTGCATGTGTGGGAGTTGGGGGTATATGGGAAGTCTTGTACCTGCCCCTTAATTTTATTTTTTTTAAAGATTTTATTTATTTATTTATTTGTCAGAGAAAAAGAGAGTGTGCACAAGCAGGCAGAGTAGCAGGCAGAGGCAGAGAGAGAAGCAGGCTCCCCACTGAGCAAGGAGCCCGATGCGGGGCTCCATCCCAGGACTCTGGATCATGATCTGAGCTGGAGGTAGCACCTTAGCCGACTGAGCCACCCAGGCGTCCAAACTGCCCCTTTGCTATGAATATAAAACAGCTAAAAAAAAAAAAAAGTAGTGGTCTCGGAAAAGGAAAAAAAAAAAACAAAAAATTCTGTCCACTATGATGTCTGCCATTGTGAGAAATCCAATAGATGGTCTGGTCACATTCTGGTGCTGTCTGCTGCATTAGACATGGTGGGCCACTTAGTCCTTGAAACTCTACTTCCTTGGCATCCATGATATCAGACTGACCTTTATCAGGCTCACTGAGTGCTCACCTCTTAGATATACAACCTTATGGTCCTGCCCTTGGCCCCCTGCTTTTCTCTCTGCATTCTAACTTTGTCCTCTCTCGTGTTTTTTTTTTTTTAATTTATCAGAGAGAGAGAGGGGGAGAGAGTGAGCACAGGCAGACAGAATGGCAGGCAGAGGCAGAGGGAGAAGCAGGCTCCCCACTGAGCAAGGAGCCCGATGTGGGACTCGATCCCAGGACGCTGGGATCATGACCTGAGCCGAAGGCAGCCGCCCAACCAACTGAGCCACCCAGGCGTCCCCTCTCTTTAATCCCTGTCTAGATCCTCAAGCAGTAGACTCCCAACGGCTTGCTAGACATCTCTACTTGGATGTCCCATTGGCCCCATAAAATTTCTCATGATAGGTTTACTTTCATGGCCTCTAATGAACGTCTGGGTGGCTCAGTTGTTAAGTGGCTGCCTTCAGCGCAGGTCATGATCCTAGGGTCCTGGGATCGAGCCCCACATCGGGTTCCCTGCTTCTCCCTCTCCCCTCTGCTTGTGTTCCTTCTCTCGCTGTGTCTCTCTCTAATAAGTAAATAAAATCTTAAAAGAAAAAAAAAAAAGAACAATGCCTCTCAACCATTCATACTTTTTTTTTTTTTTTTTTAAGTAGGCTCCATGCTCAGTGTGGAGCCCAGCATGGGGTTTGAACTCCTGAGATCAAGACCTGAGCTGAGATCAAGAGTCAGACACTTAACTGAGCCACCCAGGAGCCCCTACTCTTTTTTTTTTTTTCTCTTACTTAAAGATCATTTTATTTTAAGGATTCTCTATATCCAACATTGGGCTTGAACTCCCAACTCCAAGATCAGGAATTGCGTGCTCTACTGACCTGAGCCAGCCAGGTGCACCCCTTCCACTCACACTCTTGTGTTGTCTTTCCCTGAGTCTTGTGCGGCCTTTTTAATTGAAGGAATGTGGTAGAAACATCACTGTGTCAGTTGCAAGGCTAAAATTCAAGAGAGGTTAGAAGCTTCTGCTTTTGGGTTCTTGGGACCCTAAAGCCACCAGGTAAGAACCATGAGGCAATTCCACAGACCACATGGAGAGAAATACAGCTGTCCCAGCATCCAAGTTGAGCACACATAGTTATAGACACACAAGTGACTCTTAGCAAGACCAGCAGAACTGTCCAGCTGAGCCCAGCCCAGCTTACAGAATCATGAGAAATAACAAAATGGTGGTTGTGTTAAAAGTGATCAGGTTTGGGGGTTATCACATATCAATAGATAAACAAAACTTTCCACATTACCTAAAGCTAAACTCATTGTCTTCCTCTTCACATCTGTTTGCCTTCCTAAAGTCACAGTTTCAGGTATAGCACTATTACCTACCTAATTATCCAAGGGAGAAACTGAGGCTTCATTCAAGACTCCTCCCTCCCCACAACCCCCATCCAACCAGCCCCTACACGTTGCTGGCTTTTCCTCCTAAATATTTCTTGAACCTGGCCCTCTTCTTTTGCTGGACAATTTTGCTCCATTTCGGTTTCTGTTAACTTCTTTTAATCTGTCTTTTCCTCATACCTGCAGTCCAGTTCTTAGATCCATCTGCTACATCGCTTCCAGAGTGATCCTTCTAGAATGCACATCCAACAAGAGCAGCCTCTGTGCATAGCAGGCTTCTGAGTTCCCTGGAGCCTACAGAATAAAGTCCAAACTCAGTTACAAAAGGCTCTTTGAGAATGGCCTTCATCTATTTTTATAATCCTACTGATAATTCCTTGTTACTTGCTATGTCAATCAAAGTTCACACAGGAGGCAGAAACTACACCCGGTTTTCAGCACAGATAAATTAATGTAAGGGGACGCCTGGGTGGCTCAAGCATCCAACTCTTGATTTTGGCTTTGGTTGTGATCTCAGGGTCATGAGATGGAGCCCCACGTTGGGCTCTGTGCTCAGTGGGGAATCTGATCGAGATGCTCTCTCTCTCTCCTTCTGCTGCCCCCTCCAAATAAATAAATAAAACATTTGAAAAAATTGTCAAGTAGGTCTAAACTGATTAACTAGGTAACTTGAAAGGGTGAAAAGAGAACTTCAAAGCATCACAGAGGTAGCAAGTACAGGAACTTCTCTCACCACGCAGCCCGAGGGGACAAAGGAAAGGGGTTGGTGTCACTAAGAAACGCAACAGACGGGCCCCATGTTGCTGAAACCTCAACTCCAAGCCGGGGGCTATGCTTAGCTGGCGCGCGTGTCTCTGACCTTACAGGATGACCCTGAGGAGGTTCCTGCTGGTCCTCCTGTCTGAGTGGAGGGTTTGATTAGGCTAGCTCTGCAGGAGAAGCAAGTAGAGCTGCTGCCGGGGTGAAGACACATTGCTGGAATGACGTTCACAGCAAACTCCCCTCATCCTCCAGCCTTGTTGTCTCCCTCCAGCACTCCTTATTCCAGAAGCAAATGCTGAAACAGCCGGCAAAGCAGAAATGTAGTTTTGCAGAGTGTGGAAGCTTGGGTTTGGAGCCAAGAGACAATGTTTTTATTATTATTATTATTATTTTATTTATTTGAGAGAGAGAGCGCGCGCAAGCAGAAGAGAGGAGGAGCTCAGAGGGAGAAGCGGACTCCTCGAGGAGCTGGAAGCCCGATGCGGGACTCAGGGATCATGACCTGAGCCGAAGGCAGTCGCCAACTGAGCCACCCAAGCACCTCAAGAGACAATGTCTTAACAGTCAATACCCTTGCCGAGTTACTGTCCCCACTTGCTTGGCTCCCACCTGTTTCAGGACATTTGCATAGGCTGTTTCTTCTTCTTGAAAGGCAGTTCCCTCTTCTCTTTGCCTACATGATACGTACTTTTCAAATCTCTGCCCAGTTATCACTTCCTCAAAGAAATCTTTTTTGAATTCCCTAATGAGGTCAAATTCCTCTGTAATAGGCTGTTAGCTTCTTTGCAGCAATGTCACAGTTACAAGTTTACATTTTTTAAAGATTTTACTTATCTGAGAGAGAGAACATGAGCAGGGGGAAGGGCAGAGGGAGAGGGAGAAGCAGGCCCCCTGCTGAGCAGGGAGCCCGATGTGGGGCTCAATGCCAGGACCCAGATCATGATCTGAGCTGAAGGTAGACGCTTAACAGACTGAGCCACCCAGGCGCCCCTACAAGTTTACAGTTTGTGTGATTTTTGGATTGAGGCCCACTAGACTGGAAGGACATTACGGGCAAGGACAGTTCCTGTCTCTCCCTTCATTTGGTTTTCTTAAACTTGTGCCCCTCATCTCTAACATAGTACCTGGTGCATAGCAAAGGCTCTATAAATACTTGTTGAATGGAGTGTAAAGGGCAGCTGTAACAGCCAATTCCATGTTTAACCTGGAATTGTTATTTATTTATTTATTTTACTGGAATCTTCTGCTTCCAATAGCATCTCTGGTCTGGGTGTACTCAGTAAGTCTTCCTCCTACTTCTGATCCCCTGTAGTTTGATTCCCATCACCTGATAACAACTACTACTCCTGTTGCCTTTCTGAGATATGTGTACACACAATCTATGTGTGTACATGCACAAAATATGTTACTACCTGTTCTCATAGACAGAAGCGCTTCATTCTCTTGAACATCTGTTTCACTATAGCAAAGTACCATAGCTTAGTTAACCAGGCCTTTCTTCAAAGACATTTAGGTTGTTTCCCATCTTTTGATTCTACAAATGATCCTGCAAGGAATAACCTTGTATATGACATTAGCTTGCAAATACACAGTTAAACTGCATGTATCTCCCAAAACACCATCTTTTCCTTGGGTCCCAAATAAGGAGATTATGCAGAGATGGAAGCAAAGATCTAGCCTGGATGCTGGGAAAGTAGCTCTAAGGGTGGGAGTTTTTAGGTCAGACCTACACTGTTCGAATCTGGTACCTACGTAGTCCTAGCATGCAGAGAGAGTTTGAGAGTCCGTTCGAAACTGAACTGTACCAACCAATCTTGGAAGACACTAATGCATGAACTACGATGTTTTAAAAAAAGCCTTTTTCCTTCTGCATTCTTCCTTAGTTCCTTCTCCTCCCATAATGGACAGATTTGTAATAGCTTGTTTGCTGACAATAGGCCAGAAAGTGGTCTAGTGGCTAGCAGTGAGCAAGACAGATGAAGGCATTGTTCTTATGGAACTAATTTTATCATTTTTTTCTTTTACCAGGCTTTTTTGGTATGTAAGGATGAAATGAGATAATGGAAGTAAAGTGATTAGTCGGCAACTTAAAATGTTCATTTATGTGTACATATATACTTAATACATACTTATTTATACAGAGGCCGAGTTGGAAGGTTCATAATCTTCTTAACACGACTATTTTTTTTTTCTCCCCGTTTTCCCTCTACGGTTCTCTGGAAGAGCTCACACCTTCAACTCCAAGTGTTTCTTTCAGCTCAAGGCCAGTGGGACGCGCCACCAGTAGGGGGCAAGAATCACCCAAGCGTGCCTATTACCTAAGCAACGGAGTCAAACAGCATTCAGAATGACTTTACAAAAGGGTTACCCAGAAGTTAATTTGTTTATTCTGTTAGGTCATTTAAGAAGAAGAAAAGGAAAAAGGAGGAGGAGGTGGAGAAATGAGGGAAGCCAAAGATGGTATCGACAGACCTACTCTGCAGCAATCATTAATTGAGAGCAATAGTTCCGTTCAGAAAAAAAGCAGTGGGGCTGACTCTGGTCACACCCCTTAGAGTATGATAATGGCAGTGGCCCAGCAGAGGGGCTCCGAGTTATACTGCGGTTTTATATCCAATAAAGTGCTTTCAGCAAGCCTAACAAGCAATGAATACGCGAATTTTTTTTTTTTTCTAGGACTATGTAATGAAGAGCTTTCCAAAGCAACACAGACGCCACTAGGTAACTTCCTGGGCCGGAGACACAGCAAAAAGGTTTTCAAAATAGCTTTGGGCCCCTCCTAGCCAGACTTTGAAAGCAGGTGTAGGACGCATGCGCCCGAACCTCCGGCGGACCTAATCGTGGCAACTCAGAGAGCAGACCTTCCTCCCGACAGCCCGCGGGGCAGAAAGGGAGGGGGAACGGAATTCTCGCGAGGTCTTTCGAGCCCCGGCGGAAGCAGTAGACACGTGACTCTTCTAGGAGGCCTTCGCCTTCCCCCCTCCCCCTTCTCGGAAACCCGGCCCCCTCACCCCTCGCCCACCCCGGAGCCGCGGTAATGGACCGTTTGGGTTCCGGAATTCTCTTGGATCCAACCACTGGTACCGGGTCGGCTGGAGCAGGCGGAGTCCGTGCTTGGCAGCGAAGGCAGGGGGCGGTCAAGATGGGGGGTGGAATCATCTTCCTTCACCTAGGAGGGAGGCGGGGCGGAGGGGGGCGCTGGGGAGCGGGGTGGGGGGGGAGGAGGAGGAGGAGGAAGGAAGTCACGTGGGGCGTGCGGCGCGCGCTGGGTGCGCGCGGCGCCTCATCCGTCGCCCCACCCCCTCCCCTCCGGCGGGGCGGGGGGGCTGGGGGGAGGGGCGTCAAGATGGCGGCGGGGAGGTAGGCAGAGCCGGACGCCGCTGCTGCCGCCGCCACCGCCGCCTCCGCTCCAGTCGCCTCTAGTTCTTCAAGCTCTCGCCACCCGGTAGGAGCTCTTCCGGCGTCGGATCCCGCGGGGAAAGTAAGTCCTTCTCTTACCCCTCTTCTGCTTCCACACTCCTCCTCCCGGACAGCCAGCCTCCCACTCCCACCCTCCTCAGGGGGCCGTGTGGGGCCGGGCTGGGGGGGGGGCAGCCACCTCACCCCGACTTGGGGCCTCCCCCGCCCATCGCCGCCCCCTCAGCTGCGCGCCCCGGGGCGCTCGGGGGCAAGGTCCCGGCGCCGGCCCCGCCGCGCTCGCTTCCTCCGCCCGTCAGCGCCGGGCCCTGCGCTCGCTGCGCGTGGGGGCTCTCGGGCCTCGGGGGCCCCCGCTGTCCCGGGCTAGAGGCACCCGGTTTGGTCGCGGAGGCAGGATCTGCGGGCACCGGCTTCGGCTCCACTTGGGTCGCCCTCCTTGCTTTCCTTGCTCCGCTCAGGGATGCGAGGTCCCGGACCCGCAGGAAAGTGAGCTCCGCAATCCTTCAAAAGTCCTCCTGTCTGAGGGTTGCTCCTGGTTTGGGGCGAGTGCGGGAGGAGATAGGGGCACCCTAAATCGGAACCCCACACCTGCAGTTTTCTGATTACCTCGCTCTCAGGGCGTCGAGGCAGTACGTGGGACACGTGGGGGCCACCTTCAAGCCTCACCGGGTGATCGGGTTAATTTTGTCTCGAGCTCGCTCGCCTCCTAGACCCTAAGCATCTGTGCAGAGAAAGCAGTTGGGGATTTGCTTGCTTGTAAGAGTGTTTGGTGTAACGAGCATCTAAAGTTCCCCAAACCAGTGTATGCTGGTGGTTTCCCAGAAGTGGTTTGAGATCGGTTTAACCGCTGAGGAGATTTGGATGTTCCTGAACCCTTGTGATTGTTTCTTTCCTGACCCTGGCATCCAGCTCCTCCCCCTTTCCACCCCGGCTTTGTGCTGCTGTTTGGTTAATGTTTTCGGACCACTAACTTGATCTCGCACAGAGAAGCCCTTTTTATGTGCGGGCTCCGTATACTGTAGGAAGCTTTTGTTTTGGGGAGTTGCTGGTTGAGAAACGTGGGGGAAAGAACGGGCAAGAAAATGAGGGTCAAATAAAGCAGCGTTTTTATTCATTGAATTGCGCAGCCAATTGTAACCTCACCCGGAAGTTTGTACTAAACACGTGTTGCTGAGGGAAGGTTAAAAACTAGGTCCCCTTTGACCTTTGAAAGTTGATTATTGGCCGTTTATGTTGAGTTAAATGCTTTATTTTCTCTAGACAACCACGTTTAGAGACGGAGTAGGGCTTCTACTGAGTCGGCTGGGGCGGTCCAGAAAGCTGTCAAACCCCGAGTTGCCCTAGAGGAAATAAACTTAACACTTGTAGACACAAATCAGCTAACAGTGCAGAAGGATTCCATATTTGCCTCGGTATATTTACTGCAGTCAGAAGTGATTTTTCTTAAGCTGTTGGGAAAGCCATTATCATTGCCCAAAAGATAGTTTGTATAGAATTTCTAGGATAAAATGCAGAATTTGCTATTGGTGCCTTGCGTGGGACAGTAATTTTGCAAGCAAGAGAACATTTTATTTTCATGTTTAAAAAAGTTGTTTCCAAAATTTATCTTACCAGAAAAAAATCTTTATTTTTTTCCTTTGGCTTCTGCATTTTTATCCCCAGTCTAACTTAATTCCACACAATTGTGTATAGGATTTTAAGTAGATTTTACTTTAGCTGCTGGGTAAGTTTTAAAAAGGAAGGCTTAGTTGGTGACTTACAGTCCATTCCTTCCTTCCTTCCTTCATTCATTCATTGGATGCTCTTAAGTGTCAGGCAGTTTTACTCAAGGGCTTTGCTGAAATTATGTACTGCTTAATATAATGCAAGTATAAATGTATAAAGTATAAAGATTCCTTAAATGTTTTTAAAAATGATTCATTTTAAAGGTTAAAGGTATAGATATATTTTGGTATTTCTTAGTTTCTAAATTGAGCTTTGATTTGAGACTTCCTCCTATGAAGGTGATGAACACTCAGGTCTGAGGTCCGGTCTTACCAAGTGACCTGACTTCATGAGTCTTTCAGTTCCCAGGCTTTGCCTGCCTAAAGTTGATATAAAGATACTTTCCGGGGGCACCTGGGTGACCCAGTCTGTTAAGCGTCTACCTTTGGCTCAGGTCATGATCCCAGGGTCCTGGGATGAAGCCCCACTTTGGGCTCCTTGCTCAGCAGTGAGTCTGCTTCTTCCTCCCTCTGCTGTTGCGCTCTCACTTTCTCTCTCCCTCCCTCTCAAATAAATAAAAGATCTTTAGAGGCACCTGGGTGGCTCAGTCTGTTAAGCATCTGCCTTCAGCTCAGGTCATGGTTCCAGGCCCCTGGGATCGAGTCCCACTTTGGACTCCCTGCTCAGTGGGGCCTGCTTCTCCCTCTCCTGCCTGCCACTCTCCCTGCTTATGTGCTTGTGTACTCTCTCTCTCTGCCAAATAAATAAATCTTTAAAAAGAAATAAATAATTTTTAAAAATCTTAAAAAAAAAAAAACACTTCCTGATGAGAGGAATTGTTTTCACATTATATAGCTAATAAAATGATGAAATCTTAAAGTTTTTACAGTTGTCTTTGTTTATGCTGGCAGGTCTACTTTAGTGTGGTTCATTGAACTTAGTAAATTTTTTTTTTTTTAAGATTTATTTATTTATTTATTTATTTGACAGAGAGAGAGAGAGAGAGAAAGGGAAGCAGGCTCCCTGCTGAGCAGAGAGCCGGATGCGGGGTTCGATCCCTGGACTCTGAGACCATGACCCCAGCCGAAGGCAGAGGCCCAACCCACTAAGCCACCCAGGCGCCCCTGAACTTAGTAAATATTAAGGACAATCTTGGAATACCACTGAGATTTTCTGTAGGTTGAAAGGATAGGTTCCTGAAGAGCAGGAACTCTGCTTTTATGAATAAGATACAGTACAAAGCCCATCAAATTATTTAATTCTTGGGGGGCAGTATTTAGTATAGAGCAATGATTTTAAAACCTTTTTACTGCATGGTAAGACATGTTTTACACATCCACGCATAGAACTAAAAAACTCCTGTCCTGAAATAATGTTTATCCTCTTTACATGCTTGATGTTTTCTGTTCTGTATTGAAATATTTAATAATTCTGGTCGTGATACACTGAATTCATGGTATAGGCTTAAGAATACAGAATCTTGGGATGCGTGGGTGGCTTAGTTGGTTAAGCGGCTGCCTTGGGCTCAGGTCATGATCCCAGCGCCCTGGGATTGAGTCCCACATCAGGCTCCTTGCTCAGCAGGGAGCCTGCATCTCCCTCTGCGTCTGCTACCACTCTGTCTGCCTGTGCTCTCTCTTTCTCGCTCTGACAAATAAATAAAATAAAAATAAATTAAAAAAAAAAGAAGAATACAGAATCTTCGAGGGATAGGAGGTGAGAACTCCTCTGTTTCTAATTCTGCTCCACACATGCTTTGTTGTTACCTTGTTACAATTCATTTCTCTAAGCCTCAGTTTTTCATCTATGACAAAGGGATAACATGTAGCATATACTTATGAGTTATCTTGAGCCTTAAAAGAGAAAAAAATCCAGCCATATAGTAAATCTCAAAAGGACTAGAGATCTGAGTTTAGTGTGATGGTGGTAAGTAAGAAAGTTTTTTCATACACCTCCCCCCATTTCTTCATGTGCTTTTTTTGGTAAAGCATGTTTTTGAAACCTTGTCATCTGCTCATTACTTTGTGAATCCATTCTTTCTAGAAGTTTTGCAGTGAGAGTGGGGAGAGGCACTCTTTACTGAGCAAGTGTGCCCTTGAAAAATAACTGTTAAAAACTACAGATTTTACCCTTGTAGGTAATGAAAATCCTTGTAAATGAATTTCTTCATACTATCTTCTATTCCTCCTGATGTTCTTAAAGAACCAGAACTCAGTAGGAACAATATAAATACCTTGTTCATGAACTGTATCAGCTGAATTTTGAGAGGATCATTATCCTTCAATTCCTTAAACTACATGTCAGTCATCACCTCTGGACTGCATAAAAGCAAACCTGCAGCTGAGTTAGAAGTCAGACATATTTAGTGCTGTTAAATAAAGAGAAAAAGTCCTGTTTGTTATTAGGCAAAGATAACTTGCTAAGGGATATCTTTGCACATATACAGAGGTCTTCCAGTTTTCTCCAGACACACCAGTTGATTAACTGGACAAATTGAACATGTGATACAAGCAAAAAGGAGCTCGTATTTATAGAACTCATTTGGAAGTTAATTATTGAGTGGATTGCCAACAAAGTTTGTATTCTTGGAAATACTGTTCTATCAGTAATATGGGAGAAAATCTATTTTTTGACATGATGCTAATATCAAAGTAATAGTTAATAGCTAGTAGGGTAACATTTATTCAACAGCAATCCTATAAGATAGATTCTATTTTTATTCCCATTTGAAAATGAGGAAACTGAGTCACACAAGTTATTACTTGACCATATTCTACTACTGGTGTCTGAGGTAGCCAGTATTTGAACCCAGGTATTCTATTTGACTCCATAGTCTCAGCCTCTGTGTTGTGCCACCACCACTGCAGATAGATCCCTTGTATCTCCCCGGATCTGTAAAGGTCTGCTTTAGGTCTCAACAAGAGGAAGCTTGTCCTTGTTGATAGGTTTCAGTGTTGGTATTCTCAGTGGGAACTATATCCTTTCATTCTTCTGATTGGCTATTGTTTCTCAGGATTCTCTTCCTGCCAAGGATTCTCTCAGTTTCTCTCAACTCTGTGTCCTTGTTTATTACTTATCTTCGATGCTTTCATAGGTGTACTATTTTGAAATAGATGGTATTTTCCTAAGTATTTATGAATTTAGAAATGGAACTTTTTTGTCCTCCATTTTTTGAGATAGAGTCACTCTGGGGTTGGTAACTTTTGGGTTTGTTGGATTGCTACATGTTAAATGTCACCTAAGGTCCATGAAATCCTTCATGGACACTGTAACAGTTCTCTTACACCTAACGGTATTTGCATTTATATTGTATTTAGTGGTTTCAAAATGAAAATGTTTTCCCTTTCAAGAATTCATCTTTCTTACTTGTAAGGTGAGGAGGAGAAGATTGAATAATATAACCTTTTAAGGGTTCTCAACCTGAACATTGAAATTCTGTGTCTGTAATAGTTTCAGAATAGGAGAATGATTAGATATTAAGGGTTTTTTTTTTGTTTTTTTTTTTTTTTAAATAAGGGTTTTGCCTATTGGTGTTAGAGAAAGAGAGATATTCCTCTGTATCCCTTGCCCTCTTTCTCACTGCAAAAAAGTTCCAAGTAGAGAATTTGTACCCAATTGGCTAAGAAAGGATCCCTAAATTTTGTGTATATTATGTATATAAATCGAAGGTATTTTTCATTAATTGCTTGCAAAAGGGCAGCTGGATATATCAGTCACTTACATGTCTGCCTTAGGCTCAGGTCATGATCACAGTGTCCTGGGACTGAGTCCTGCTTCCAGATTCCTGCTCAGCGAGGAGTCTGATTGTCCCTCTCCCTCTGTCGCTCACTAGTGCTCTCTCTGAAATATATAAAATATTTTTGTTTTTATTTTTTTATTTTTATTATTTTATTTATATTTATTTGTATTTTTTATTTATTTGACAGAGAGAAAGAGATATCCCAGGTAGGCAGGCAGAGAGAGAGGGGGAAGCAGGCTCCCTGCTAAGCAGAGAGCCTGATGCGGGGCTCGATCTCAGGACCCTGAGATCATGATCTGAGCCGAAGGCAGAGACTTAGCCTGCTGAGCCATCTAGGTGCCCCATAAATAAGATACTTTTGAGAAACAGCTTGCAAAAGACATTGTCATTACTAAATCAATACTCAGAGGTCTCAAATTGTGATTCCTGTGAGTGAGTTTTCAATAGATTAGTGATAGTGTTATAAACTGTGCTGTTATTTCCTGTGAAAATACCAAGTTTCTCCCCAAATTTTTCCCTTCCGTGATATTTTCCAATGCCCATTGTTCAGAAAATATATTTCAGAAAACTCTCATGAATTTAGTAATGTTTTTCACTGATTTTTGTTGCTTTCATTAATGATGTTTCTGTACTTCTTTAGTATAATTAGTCAGGGCTTAGTGTGCATCTAATGAATTAATGGGTCCATTGGCTTCCAAGCATTCTTTGGTCTGTCGTTTAGGAGTCATTGGTTTAAAACAATGTATTTTTGTTTCGAATGTAAATAAATCATTATTTTAAATATTTACTAAAAAAAGATGACATTTTGATAGTCTCTGGAATTCTGTTAATCTAGGTCAGGATTAGTCATAGCAACAGGCCAAGACCACCACCTATTCCCACAGGTCATTGGCCTTAATGAAGTATTTTGTGGGTTGAAATGTTTTGTTGGTTTTGGTTTTTGTTTTTAAGATTTATTTTTTCGAGAGAGTGAGAGTGTGCACACATGTTGGCCGGTGGGGGCAGGGGAGGGCAGAGGGAGAGAGAATCTCAAGCAGACTCCCAACTGAGCAGGGAGCCTGACCCAGGGCTCAGTCTGACAACCCTGAGATAGTGACCTGAACTGAAATCCAGAGTCTGACACTCCACTGACTGAGCCACCGAGGGGCCTTGGTTGAAATGTTTTTTAAAGTATTGATTTAGGTCTCTTGGTACTATGGACTAGGATAATTTGTAAAGTATGGTCAGCTGTGTCTATATTAGAAGAATGATTAACTTTATTTTAAATCTGTATTGGGACATTTCTCCTATTTGTTTCCTCTGTCAGTCCCTTCATGCTCTTTCTGTCTTGCTATCCAATAATCTATCTCTGTTCCTATTTTAACCTCAGATGGGCATTTATTCCAAACTTAAGTACTGAAACTGAGGTTTGCAACATTGCCTTCTAGATCTATTCTTCGGAAAGAGAATGCATGGGCTTTGGAAATTTAAACAATCTAGCGCTGGGGAGTTATAGGTACTTTAAGCTGAGCCTGGGTTTCTTTTTAATTTTTCACTGACCATATATTTGATGACAAATACCGTTTTACTTGACTTTTTTTTTTTTTCCAAGATTTTATTTATTTATTTATTTGACAGAGAGAGAGCGATCACAAGTAGGCAGAGAGGCAGGCAGAGAGAGAGGAGGAAGCAGGCTCCCTGCCGAGCAGAGAGCCTGATGTGGGGCTCCATCCCAGGACCCTGAGATCATGACCTGAGCTGAAGGCAGAGGCTTTAACCCACTGAGCCACCCAGGCACCCTGAGCCTCGGTTTCATCTCTAAAAATTTATAATGTCTATTTTGGGGGGGATTGTTATGGTCTAACACTGTCCTAACACTGTCAGACCTGTAAAAGATACTTAGTCACTGTCAATTTCCTTACCTTTTCCTTTCCTACTCAAAATGTATTTTTCCATAGATTTTTCCTTTCTCTGAAAAATTTTGGGGAAATCTTTGAGCTATTTCTTCTTCCTTGGGGCTCTCTGGTTAAGACTCCCTTGAAACAGTAGGTCTGCCCTGAGTTTCATTTCCGGATATCTGTAGTGTCTGCCTTAAACTCATTCATGTTTCTTCTAGAACTTCTTTCTAAGTGATGTATAGGTTTATGTGACATAGACCTACCTAGTAGAGGATTTCTCTGTTAAATATTTTACTTTAATTTGAAATAGTAGTTTTTATGTATGTTGGAAGTCATGGTCACAGAAGCTAATGCCTTTCTTTTTGTAGGACTTAATGAAAACACTGACATTTAATTCTTTCACACAGCCTGAGAACAAATGAACTAGCTAAAGATTAGTGTATTATTTATGTAACATGAAATTAGTTTTTTAGGAAAAGCAAGTACATAGCTTTCCATGTTTATATAAATTGGTTTTTTTTTCTTGTTTACGTTTATAAATTGGTTATTTCAGATAATGACAAACATTAAAAATTGAGAAAGTTCTGTTAAGCTTTTTTCCCCCAAAGTAGATTACTTTGATATATTATACCAAGAAAACCCAAATCTAAAATGTATTTGTGGGGTGCCTGGGTGGCTCGGTTGAGTGTCTGACGGTTGGTTTCATGATCTTGGGGTTATGGAATTGAGCCCCGTTTTGGGCTCCATACTCAGCACATTGTCTGCTTGAGATTCTTTCCCTCTGCCTCCCCTTCTGCCAGCCCCCATAAATCAGTAAAATCTTTAAAATGTATTTGCTTGCTTCTAAATAGGTATTTTCTCTCGCTAAACTCTCTAAAGCTTGGGACGCCTGGGTGGCTC
Source organism: Mustela nigripes (assembly GCF_022355385.1). NCBI lineage: Eukaryota > Metazoa > Chordata > Mammalia > Carnivora > Mustelidae > Mustela > Mustela nigripes. Next base: position 5,948,040 of record NC_081564.1, read on the forward strand.
AGTTGGTTAGGCGTCTGCCTTCAGCTCAGGTCATGATTCCGGGGTCCTGGGATCAAATCCCGCATTGGGGTCCTTGCTTGGCAGGGAGCCTGCTAATTCCTCTGCATGCCCCTGTCTCTCTTTATCTCTCTCTGAAAAATAAATAAAATCTTTAAAAAAAAAAAAAACAGACAAACTATAAAACTCATTTTGGGGTCTCCTAGGCTCGGTGTTTATTTTTTCCCTTTCTTTTGGCTTAACTCTAATCATCCATCTACTCATGCTTTTTGTGTATTTCATATTCTCTTCCATTTTGAACTTTTATATAAACTTAGTGTTATGGATTGTCCTTCCTAAACATCTTGAAATTCATCCCCCCTTTTTTCTACACCCTGTCATTATAGCACATCATCTCTTTTTTGTTTGTTTTTTGTTAGTTTGTATTAGATAACATGCATGAGCAGGGGGAGACGGTGGGGGAGAAGGAGAAGCAGGCTCCCTGAGCAGGGAGCCTGTTTTAGGGCTCTTTTCCAGGACCCTGGGATCATGACCTGAGCCAAAGGTTAGCCGACTGAGCCACCCAGGGACCCCACATCATCTCTCTCGGTCTGCTGTAACAGTTACCTAAAATGTCTTCCTGCTTCTGGTCTTACTCTACCCATTCTCAGTGTGCCCCCATACTTCCTCAGAGTAATCTTGCTAGCTCACATATCTATGTCTTATAGTTCTCGATCTGAAAACTTTTTCTGACCCCCGCTACCCATGGGATTAAGTGTGCTCTCTGCCATGGTGTACAAGGTTGTGGGTGAGATCTTCCTCTTCTCTTGTCATCACCTGCCTGACATTTGGGTTTCTGTTCTGAACTTCCATACTAACGATGAATCGCACTAACCATTGTTCTTAAAGAGTGCCAGTGTCTTTCGTATCTGCAGAAGCATGAACGCGCTATCCAGAACATCCCCGTCCACCTGGCAATTCCTTTCTTGAGACTCCGTTCCACAGTTGTCTTTGTGACCTCTCTCTCCCCTCAGGCAAAGTTCAGCATTCCTTCTCTGTTCCCACAACATTTTGTACACATACACTCTTGCTGTGATTTACATATTTCTCTGTCCTTTTCATCTTTATTGAGAATTTCTTGGAATCAGAGACTTTTTCTCTTTCATCTGACTTCTTGCCTGATATATAGCAGGTTCTTCATAAATATCAAATGGATGGGTCTGGTAGAAGATGTTGGTTTGTATTTAGAAGAGAGTTAATTGGCATATTAAGTTTTTTATGTTAATATTACATATTTTGTTCTAAAGATGGTGGAACCAGGGCAAGATTTACTGCTTGCTGCTTTGAGTGAGAGTGGAATTAGTCCGAATGACCTCTTTGATATTGATGGGGGAGATGCAGGGCTTGCAACTCCAACACCTACTCCTACAGTTCAGCAGGTAAGAGTTTTCCGAAGTCTCTGTAAAAAGTAGATTTTCTTAATTTTAATTTCTATTTTCAGAATAAACGTTATTAAGACAATTTTAAATAAGCATGTGTAATTTTTATATTAGTTTTCTCTCATGAGATGGAAAATATTTGCAGTGAAAAGACATTTCCTGCTTTGATATATACACAGAAGTAGGAGATGAATTGTTTAGAGCTCTTGTGGGAGGTTTGTTAATCTCCTTACTAGTTGTCTTTGTATTTTATAGGGACCCTCTTCTGAGGTTTCACTATACACATTCTCTGAAAGTAAAAATAAGATTCTGGTATCAGTATAGTTTTGTGAAGATGTACTTGCAAAGATTATTAGTTCCAACCTGGTATCAGAGATTTACAATCTGTTTGAGTGTAAAACTTGTCATTTTTAAAATTTTAATAAATACATCTTTTGTTCTTGAAACAGAATTTATTGCCACCATTTTTTATTTTTTTCTCTGATGTTGTTTTCTTTCTAGTCCGTGCCACTTAGTGCATTAGAACTAGGTTTGGAGACTGAAGCATCAGTTCCTGTTAAACCAGAACCAGAGACGCTACCTACTCCAGCGCTATTAAATGTTAGGGTAAGAATGATTTACATTGGTGTGAGTGCTGAACTCGTTTTGAATTATAGTAAGAAATAAATTTGTAATACGAAGTAGTCTTACCTTACCAGTTCTGTTTTTTGCTACTTTCCAATATGCTACTCTCAGCTCCTGTTTGATAAAATGTTTCTTTCATTCTTCTCATAGTTACATTGATCAAAAGATAATTAGGACAAAGCAAAGTTTTTTTTAATTTACTCACTATAAATAATACAAAATTCATGAAGTAGAAATGAGCTACACATTGTCTCACTACACATTTCATTATTCCTTGTTGATTTCAGGTTTTGTCCATTGGTACATGGGATTTTTACGTAATGGTAATTGTGCTTTAAATATAGAGTTTCTCTGATTTTACCTTAAGCATAGCAGTTATTTAAGCTTAGCATAAGCTTACTTAAGCTTAGCATATAAAATTATTGGACAGCCTGGTTAAAAAATTGATAACTTATGATAAATTGCTGTTGAGAGTTTTATTTAAAAGTGGTAAGTGGTGGGATGCCTAGGTGGCAGTCCTGATTTTTGTGTTTGTGAGTTTGAGCCTCATGTTGAGTGTTAAGATTATTTAAATTAATAAATCTTTATTATTAAAAATAATATTGCCTCCTGTGTTTATTTATTTAAAGTAGGCTTCATGCCCAGCATAAGGCTCAAACTCATGACCCCTGGATTAAGAACTGAATGCTCGGGTGCCTAGTTGCTAAGCATATCTGCCTTCAGTTCAGGTCTCAGCATCATTGCTCTACCATTGAGCAAGCCAGGTACCCCAAAGCTGCCTGCTTTAAAAAATAAAAAAGTAATGCGTGGTAATGTCTTAAGATTCTTATTATAGGAGTCATGGGACAATAACAAATAGTTTGAGGAGGAAAGTTAGTAGAAATAGATTGAAATTTTAAAAAATCTTTGATTGCACTTCATCCATGGTAGTCACACCGTCATTTTTCCAATCTTTTACCTTTTTTCCCTGCATTTTTCTCCAGCTCCTAATGTCTGCCTGTATCCCCAACTATAAAAAAATAAAATACTATGTAGCTTTGTCTTAGGTTCAGAGGTAGTACCCATTACCCAAAGGTAATACCCAACATATTATCACCAGTATGTGATATTGGTGGACTGGCTGGATCATTCATACAAATCAGGTGTTTAAAACCCTGTTTCGGGGGGCGCCTGGGTGGCTCAGTGGGTTAAGCCACTGCCTTCGGCTCAGGTCATGATCTCGGGGTTCTGGGATCGAGTTCCGCATCGGGCTCTCTGCTCAGCGGGGAGCCTGCTTCCTCCTCTCTCTCTGCCTGCCTCTCTGCCTACTTGTGACCTCTCTCTGTCAAATAAATAAATAAAATCTTTAAAAAAAAAAAAAAAAACCTGTTTCGGTGGTTTTATCTTCTAAATTCTAAACATTGGTTTAGTCTGTGTGATAGCAAACAAAGCATTGGGCAAGAATCATGGAATGGTAGCAATGGAAACTGAACCCACGAGAGCCTGGGCCTCCGGGGGTAAAGTGATTTGCTCGAAGTTATCAGAGATTGTAAATCTCTGATACCAGGTTGGAACCAATAATCTTTGCAAGTACATCTTCACAAAACTATACTGATACCAGAATCTTATTTTTACTTTCAGAGAATGTGTATAGTGAAACCTCAGAAGAGGGTCCCTATAAAATACAAAGACAACTAGTAAGGAGATTAACAAACCTCCTACAAGAGCTCTAAACAATTCATCTCCTACTTCTGTGTATATATCAAAGCAGGAAACGTCTTTTCACTGCAGAGTTATCAACCTGGTTGGGGCAGTGCTGGGATTAGAGGTTCTCTCTGTTCCTAGTCCTTGCATTGCACGGCATTACTACACATCACAGCTTGCTTAGGGCAGTCCTTATCCGGCCCCGATGATTACAGACAGTGTCACACTATTACTGTACCCCCCCCCCCAAAGTGGTGTGTTTTAACTTGGTAGTATATTGTTAGGCATATTTAATTAAAAATACAGTGCCAGTGTTTAAGTGAGAACTCAAGTCTGTTTTAGATGTTTAAATGGCCTCCCATGTTTGTGAATCTAAGCCACATTAGAGAGCTCGGTACTTCCTCAGTGGTCTGATGTGTTATGGTTTTCTTTTCTAGCAGCAACCTCCATCTACTACAACATTTGTGCTGAATCAAATAAATCAGCTTCCAACCCTGGGATCTACAATTGTAATGACTAAAACACCACCTGTAACAACGAATAGGCAGACCATCACCTTAACAAAGTTCATCCAGACTACTGCAAACACACGCCCTTCAGTCTCCGCACCAGCAGTACGAAATGCCATGACCTCTGCACCCTCAAAGGACCAGGTTCAGCTGAAGGATTTGCTAAAAAATAATAGTCTGAATGAACTCATGAAACTGAAACCACCAGCCAATATTGCGCAGCCAGTTGCAACAGCAGCTAGTAAGTGTGTCAGCAGCCAGTAAGTGTGTCTGTTCTCTGTAGTGTCAGCTGGCTCCTTTTGCTAAGATGTGTCAGGGTGTTTTTACGGTTTTCCTTGGGTCTTAAAAGAACCGGGGGTGAAGGACGTATCTGTATGACTTTGTACAGTTATAGGATTTATACAATTCAAAGGAAGGAGAAATTTAGAAGTCATAGCATTTACCTTGAAATGAAGTGTGGAATTACCAGGGGGCTACATTAATTAACACTAGGAGATCTCAGTTTTATATATTGGGAATAACTAGTTAACATTTTCTCAGTCCTTTAAATCAGTACTTCTCAAACTTGAGAAGTGCCTGTGAATCACCTGGAGATCTTGTTCAAAAACAGAATCAGATTTGGTAGGTCTGGGGTAGGGCCCAAGATGCTGCATTTCTAACAAGCTTTTTGGAGGTGCTCAGGCTGGTGGGCCTTGGACCGTGTGTGAGGTAACTAGCTTGAAACTGATACTTCTCCTTTCACTGTGACTTTTACAGTTTTATTATTTACCTGTCATTGGTTTCATTGCTTGTAAGTAGATGTGTATTTAATAAATTCTCTTTTAAAATACATTTTGGAACGCCTTGGTGGCTCATTTGGTTGAGCATCCAACTCTTGATTTGGGCTTAGGTCGTGATTTCAGGGTCCAGGGATTGAGCCCTGCATTCTTCCATGCTCAGTGCCGTCTGCTTGTCCCTCTCCCGCCTGCTCTACCCCTCTTCCTGCTCACATGCACTCCCTCTCAAATAAATACAAATCTTAAAAAAAAAAAAAAAAACATTTTCATTATTAAAAAATTATTTTTTTTAAAAAAAGATTTTATCTATTTATACCTGACAGCCTGGCAGCGAGAGCTTGATCCCAGGAACCTGAGCCACCCAAATCACTTAACCAACTGAGCCACCCAGGTGCCCCTTAGTATATGTTTTGTTTTTTAAGAATGAGCACTCATACAATCCTTTTTTTTTTTAAAAACAGCTTTATTGAGATGCATTGTACATAACATGAAATTCATCCTTTCAAAGTTCATGGTTGAGTGGATTTTAGTATATTCACAGAATTGATAAACGATCACCACAAGCTAATCCTTTAAGGATGGGGTTTTAAAGGGAAAGGTTCAACAGTGGTTTGATAACGTTTTTTGAAGAGTTTACTTATATAGAGAGAATACAGATTTTATTGTTAGTTTTTCTTTAGAGTGTTACTGCTCACTTTTTCCAGTATTTACTGACTGCCTACTATGTGCTAAGAACTCTTTTGGGCTTTTGAGGCTGTGGCTGGGAAGAAAACTGTTGAATTTCTTCTGTCCTGCAGCTTGCATTCTAGTGGAGAGAAAGAGAAGCAAAATAAAGAAGTTATGTAGTGTGTGTGAAAGGAATAAGCACTGAGGAGAGAGGCAGAAAAGGAGGTGTGTGGCAGGAAGAGGGTATAGCTTGGAGGGCAGTGTTCAGAGGAAGCTTCATACTTAGTATTTTTAAGGGAACAATAGAATTATTAGGTGTATTTTAAAATCTTGACCACATAAAATTTTAGTAGTACAGTTTTAGAAACTGAAAAACATGAACTCTAAGAGGGATATTCTTTCCTTCCCTTCTACATTTAGTTGAAGGATATTTGAGTACTTGTTACATAACAGTACCATGGTGGGCACAGTTGGAAATGATAACTGACTTCGGTTATATTCTGAACTGACCACTATTTTATAGTTTCAGGATTGGAATGGGTGCCCTTTTTTGCCCCCTCTTAAGTAAATTTCCTTGGGATTGTTGTATGTTTAGATTAAGGGAATAGAATGAAGGTTCCTGAGGCCTTATACTAGTACATAAATAGCATTTTATTAGGGTTTTGGAATGAGCTGATAGGTATTAAACAGACAGTTCCTTTTTCCAAACAGCTGCCTTGTTTTTCTAATATTAGGAGATAGATTTTAATACCTGATATAGACCAGTATATAATTTTGTGGCAGAATGGACTGCTTGGAAATTGTGCTTGTGTTTGTGAAGTATAGGGCTGGGTCATTCTAAAGCAATGGCCAAGAAGTGTTTGGTAGGGTGTTGTAGAACTAACTTCGTGTCCAGTGACAGATACAATAAAAAATACCAGATAATTTAGTCTTTTGTTTGAGTCCATACCATTGTGTCCTTACGGCTGTAGTTTATTCTCAAGGTCATTGTCCTGAACTAACTGCAACTTGGCAACTACATGCCCATTAAGTCATTTGATCTGTCTTAGGACTGATTTTTACTCTGCTCCACCGTGGAGATCAGGAGCATGGCCCCCATCTAGCCTCGGGTGCAGGGCAGCATCTGGAATGATTCCTGGGAGTCTTAGACGATCAGCAGTTAGTGGAAACAGCTGTCATTAAAGTCTGGGTTTGAGGAGAAATCCAGCTGCTTTTATGTGAGTGGCTTCCTGAGCATTCCAATCTTCAAATCAGCACGTGTTCTCATAATTTAAAGAAGACTGCTATTGTCAGGGAAGTTTAGAAAGCAAAACAAAACAGGATAGGTTTGGAGCTGATCAAGTAATGCTTAGTACACTAACATCTCCCACATCCAGTGCAGTAATTTTAAAAAGACAAAAGAGTACAAATCAAGGCCGTCCTTGTGTAGAAGCCTGAGAAACTATCAACTGGACAAGGGCTGAGAAAAACATGTAAGTGAATGCCGAAGATAAGCATACTTTTGTGTTGAAGCACAGGGTAATCTTTTTACTGGAAGGGAACAGTGAAAGTATGAAACTGCAAAGAGCAAGGTTTTGCATGTTTCTCTCTCCTTTATCTATGCGTGTTGCCCTTCTGGAGCCTTGAGCCCTCTGGCTCTCTGTTTGGGTGCTGAGCTCTCCCGTGAGGTCTGGGTTCTGTACTCTGCCAACTTTTCACTCTCTCTTGCCCAGTTACATTAAATACATAAATTTGTTATCTCTGTTCCAGCCTTATTTTGTTAAAACTTCAGTTGTAGTAATTTTGGAGTCCCAAGTGACAGGTCTCCTATATACTCCATATCTTTTGGTTGAGTAGATAAGATGTTAATAAGTCCTTCTGGTGTGATTTCCACACTGATCTCAGAAATCCCAAGTACCTGAAGTGAGTGCTTCATGGAGGCTGGTTACGGGGGCTCTAGCTCTAGACTGCTTAGTCAGGCAGTTCGGCTTGACCTGATACTCAGATTCTCTGAGGAGTTCTCTTACTGTATCTAAAAAGAGTTTGGTAAAAAATAATAATAATAATAATAATAATAATAATAATATAAAAATAAAAAGAGTTTGTAAACCACCGGTATAGAAGAAGAAAAGATTGTTTGGATCTTTATTCTGGGGAAAGAGGAAAATAGAGTTCCCCAATATTTTTTTCACTCAAGAAATATTTGTCTCGAAAGTAAGTATCACCAACTCAGATGAGATTGATTCTGTCTTGATGATAACACCATTCTGGTTGGTGGGTTGGTTGGTTGGTTGGTTGGTTTTTGATGAGCCAAGTGAAGTATCTCTGTTGATATTTGTATTAAAATGAACTATCAAATACTTGTGGTTAATATGTCCTTTTCATAACTGGTTCTCAAGTTTCGAGTACACACATTCCTGTTTAAGTTACTTGTTTTCTAAGGTTAATTCTTAGCTGCATGGTAACACATCGCTTTGAATGTTTTAATTCTTAACACTTAGTTTAGGTTAGTGACAAGCAGGTTGGTATTCTTTGGCTTGAGAAGTGGGTAAACTTGTACTGACTCTTTAGATTTAACATTTTTTTAAAAATCTGAATTTTAAAAAATTATAGTAAAACTTTTACTGAAAAGAAACTGATATTTTGTTCTAAAATCTAGTAACTCTCCCCTCAGCTGATGTAAGCAATGGTGCAGTAAAGAAAGAGTCTTCTAATAAAGAAGTAGCAAGAATATGGATAAACGACATGAAAATGAGGAGTTTTTCTCCAACCATGGTGAGCTTCAAAAGTGCATCTGTGTTGTGTGGTATAGATATATGCTTGGCTAAAAGTGATCTTAAACAACCTCAGAAAAACTTCTTTTTGAGTGAAGGGGGGCTACTCAACTACATGAACTAAGGAATAAGCACGAAATTTCAAACTGACATACTAAACGAGGTGATGAGAGTTTGCATATTTGATAGGGTTTGGTATTACACACAGGACTGACAATCTCCTCTGATCAGAGACAAAGATAATTTGGAATTAACCAAAGTATTTGAAACTGTGTCCAATTTGGGATTGAACCTGAATACATAGCTAATTATGAGCTGTCAGGTTGTATAATGTTCTAGTTATAAGTAATTTTTTTCCTTAAATTTTGGAAATGCCTTGGATTAGTTAATTCTGTACATTGATTTCATAACTACGCTGTGTGTAACAGTGGCTGTATGTGGTGGGTTTGAACAAGAGGTGTACTACTTGGCTCCCCCTTCCATAATCATACAGTTGGACAAACACATGGTTTAAGTAGTATAAAGGATAGCAAAAAGTACATTGAAATACTCACAATTAGGATTAGGAAATTAGAGGAAGAGGAAACCTCCCTGGACTCAGGTGCCCTGGGAACACTTCATTTTGTGGAGCAGGTATGATGGAGATTAGGTGTTGGATTTGGAGAGACTGCAAGAGGGCATATTAGGAAGGGAGCTGAAGCATTGATAGGCACAGGGGAGGTGGTGGCTATATGCTTAGATGGCAGTAAGCCAGGAGAAAGTTGGAATGGTTGGTTTTGGCACTGTGGTGGTTCCCGAGTTGAGTTTGAAAGACTTTGGGTATCTGGGTGGCTCAGTTGCTTAGGTGTCTGACTCTTGGTTTCTGCTCAGGTCATGGTCTCAGGGTTGTGAGATCAGGCCCTGTGCTCAGTGGGGAGTCTGCTTGAGATTCTTTCCCTCTGCTCCCCCTGTTCCTGCTTACCTGCATGCGCATGCTCTCTCTCTCTCTTGCTTGCTCTCTCAAATGAATAAATAAATCTAAAAAAAAAAAAAAGTCTTGGTGTGGCACCAGTGGGGCCCCTGGAAGTGAAGGATCCTATTAGTGTTTCAGGGTGTCAGGTGGGGGAGAGAGGCAGGTTGGAAGGTTGGTTAAGTACTCCAGAAGGGAGAAATTAAGAGACTAAACTTGGAGAATTGCAAAGAGGGTGGGAAAAGGTGAGGGGAAAGAAAAGAAAGAAAATAGGAGATGATTGCATGTAACAATACCAAAGAGTTGATAGGACTTAGGGATGGAATACGGAATTGGAAAGACCGCACAGCAATCTGTGCCTGAGGTTTTGAACAGGGACCAGGAAAATGAATGCTGGCAGGACCCAGTTTACTTAATGGTTGTGTACCAGCAACTTACGTGAAAGTTGATTTTTAGAAAGTACAGTTGCATTTTTAAGAAATGTACATAGATTCCCATTCCAGCCCATGTTTGCCCATGATATGCCAAAAGTTCTATGTTGTCCTTGCAGTTAAGAAACATCTAACAGGTGCATCTTTCTGGCTCAGTTAGTGCAGCATGTGACTGTTGATCTTGAAGTCTTTACTTCTGGCCCCACATGGGAATAGACCTCACTTAAAAGAAATATCTAGCAGGGATTATAGACTTCTAGACTGCATCAGAGCCAGTTGACAGATGTGTTCTGTTTGGTCTCCACAGTATTTTGAAAGATTTTCAGTTTGTTGCTACCACATGAGATCCTGAACTCCAGCTTCTCCTGAAAATTAGGAGTACCTGACAACCCTGGGTTCACATTCCCTACCTCACAAAGCATGTCTCAAGTTTAGTACTGAACACGTGTTCTATGTGTCAGGCAGACCTTCCCCAGGTACCACAACCTTTCCCTGCTCCCCTTCACGATTCTCTCCTTGATTCTAAGCTTGGTGGCCCTTAGTTGCCATTTTACTGGCTTAGAAATTTACATGTCTGGTCCCTGATTTTGTGACTAGACAGCGTCACCAATTTATCTTCCGGTTACACTCTTGGTAATTTTTTCTTTTCTTTTCTTTTCTTTTCTTTTTTAAATTCAGGTATGGTAAGATAAGATAGAAAGGGAAGACTAGTCATTTAGTATGTGTTCTTATTTGGTAGGCAGGGAAAGGGCTGAAGGTGGGGGTCAGGAGGAGTCAGAATTTAAGTCTTTTGCTTAAGGCCTCACAAAAAAAAACAGCAGAATGGGGATTTATATCTGTTTCTTTGGCCAGCCCCCTTTGTCTACAGTTTCTGTAGACAGTAATTGAGTTTCATTTTGGCTATAAGAGCATTCAGTACTGTTTTGGATTTTTTCTCAGGATTCCATGGGTTGATGTTGATTGGGTGTTTGTCTACCATCTCTCTGCTCCTTCCCACTTTTATTGAGCATCTTTGTGCCATCATACTCTAGACTAAAGAGAAAGAAATCAAAATGCCTGCCCTTACCTTTCAAGGCTTTGTTGCCCTTGGCATTGCTTATAGGTCTTTACTGGTTTCTCTTTCTTTTTCTTCTTTTCTACATGTTCTAGGGTTTGGAGAGTAAGTGCTTGGCTATCTTACATATGATTATTGTTTGGAGGCATAGATGTCAAGTAGATTCTCTGTCTTTCAAATCCAGAGTTTTCTGGGGTTTTGGTTTCCGTGTTTGATGGAAAGAAGACAGCTGGATTGAAGGTGCACTGAAATGAGGGTGGGTTGTGTAACTTCAGCAGTTTCTGGCACTGGCGTTGTAGGATGAGCTGCTGGGGCTTGCTCATCCACCTTTGCTCCCCAAATCTTTTGGTCTTTCTGTTCCTAGAACTGAAATGAAGACTGAAGACTAAGGTTAAAAAAGAGTTCTGGACATCGTGGAGGGTGGTAGGCAATACTGAAGAGGAAAGTTTGAGATCGTGGTGGCTGGAAGGATGGTAGAGCCCTGTAGTGACCCATTGGTGTGTTAGGGATGAGAGTTGGGTCATGGATTACCTGTACTCATTGGAGAAGCACAGAAGATGCAAAGTGTGACCCAGATTTTAGGGAATATAGAAGTGGTGTGTCATGAAGACTGTTTAGTATACCTACAGAAGAGTTTTTCTTTGTGTTGGTTAGGCTTCCAGTCTCTGATTATGCTCCCACTGTGTTACAGAAGGTCCCTGTTGTGAAAGAGGAAGATGAACCGGAGGAAGAAGATGAAGAAGAAATGGGTCACGCAGAAACCTATGCAGAGTATATGCCGATAAAATGTATGTTGTTGGGATCTGTCAAAATAATGAAAGACTTCCAGGTTCTTCTTGAACTTAAGTAACTTTCCCACACACCTTATTATCTCTTAGGATCTGTCAATATTGAGTACCTCAAAATTTGACAAGAGCTTTGTAATAGGTTTTAAATTATAATATGTTTTAAAATACCTACATGAAAATTTTGCTGTGGGTTATTTTCCCTATGTAAACGTAGAACCATTTTGGGCTGAAGTCCTTTAAGAGTAAAAAAGCTTGGGTTTTACTGTGTTTCAAGTTAACTTTGCTCTTATTAGTGATTATAAAATCATAGTAAATTGCAGAGATAGATATCTGTATCTTTATATATTTTATATAAACAAAGCACAAAAACACGGAAATCTTAAAAATGTGCTGTTTATTTCATTGGAGTACATAAACACTTCTGTCCTTTTTTCTGTAACAACCGTGATTTTTTTTTTTTTTTTTTAGTGGCCACTATGTCAAATTGGATAATAGTTTGGGGCACCTGGGTGGCTCCGTTGTTAGGCATCTGCCTTTGGCTCAGGTCATGATCCTGGGTCCTGGGATCGAGCCCCATGTCGGGCTCCCTGCTCATCGGGAAGCCTGCTTCTTCCTCTCCCACTTACCCTACTTCTGTTCCTCTCTCACTGTATCTGTCAAATCAATGAAGAAAATCTTTAAAAACAAAGAAAATTAGTAGTTTTTAGTTTTGATGTTAAAAATGTTCACTTTTTCATTTTTATGGGGGAGATAAGAGGAAAATAATAAATGGCTAGAATCCTTTATGTACTCCGAGTTTCTATGAAAAGCTACTAATACTACCACTTAAACTCAAAATTTCTGTTACCCACTATGTATTGACTTCAGGATCCCATAATTTCTGGTCATTTAAAATTAACTTCAGGTGGTGCCTGACTGGCTCAGTTGGTAGAGTATGAGACCTTGATCTCAGAGTCATGAGTTCAAGCCCCACTTTGGATGTGGAACCTACTTAAAAATAACATATACATACATAAATTTTATTATTTTTTTAAGATTTTATTTATTTATTTGACAGAGATCGCAAGTAGGCAGAGAGGCAGGCAGAGAGAGAGAGAGGAGGAAGCAGGCTCCCCGATGAGCAGAGAACCCGATGCGGGGCTTGATCCCAAGACTCTGGGATCATGACCCAAGCTGAAGGCAGAGGCTTTAAGCCACTGAGCCACCCAGGTGCCCCATACATAAATTTTTAAAAAAAGAGAGAGAGAGAGAGAGAAAAAAGACTCTTAGGTTGTGGTATCTCAAATGGGTGGTTTCCCTCACTCCCCATAATGGTTTTCATAAAAGAATTGAAAGTTTACCCCTGGCCCTTTAAACCGAGGTCAGCAAACTAAATTTGGACTATTGCCTATTTATATAAGGTTTTATTGGAAAATAACTATGGCCATGAGTTTATTTATTTATTGGTTATGGCTGCTTTTACACTATTACAGTGGCATTGTTCAGTAATAGACCAGCTGCTCAGCAAAGCTATAAATACTAATTGACTTATTTATAGAAAAAGTTTGCTGACCTTATTATTTAAAACTATTCACATAATGCATTTTGAGGAATTAGTTGCTGTTTAATTTTATATCCAAGATTTCCATTAAACTACTTTTCAGAATAAAATTAAATTCTAAACTTTTTGTTTTACTAATTGAAGTGAATGATTCATTCAAATAGATTTTTTTTTTTTTTTAAGATTTATTTATTTGTTAGCATGCACATAAGCAGGGTGAGTGGCCAGCAGAGGCTCCCTGCTGAGCAAGGAGCCGGATGTGAGACTTGATCCTGGGACCCTGGGATCATGATTTGAGCCGAAGGCAGACATTTAACCAACTGAGCTACCCAGGCGTCCCTCAAATAGATTTCCAAACCTAGGATTATATTTTGTTGCTACTGGAGAACCTGGTGATACAAACTAAGTTGATATTTTTCTGTATCTTTTTTTTTCCTTAAGATTTTATTTATTTATTTGACACAGAGAGATCACAGTAGGCAGAGAGGCAGGCAGAGGGAGAGGGGGAAGCAGGCTCCCTGCTGAGCAGAAAGCTCGATGTGGGGCTCAAACCCAGGACCCTGAGATCATGACCTGAGCCAAAGGCCGAGGCTTAACCCACTGAGCCACCCAGGCGCCCCTTTCTATATCTTTTTTAATCAGCAGGTCTCTATTTAAACTGTAAGTATTTGATAAACTGGTCTTTTTATCAAATTTAAGTATTAATTTACCACCTATCAGTGAGTGTATAGTTACTTACTTTTATTTTCTCTGACAGCAGAAATAATGGCAATATTATGTAATAAAACTGGGAGCATTATTACCTAGAAAAATTAAAATGAAGTATTTTTAAATTTTCATTTAGTAAAAATTGGCCTACGTCATCCAGATGCTGTAGTGGAAACAAGTTCTTTATCCAGTGTTACTCCTCCTGATGTTTGGTACAAAACATCCATTTCTGAAGAAACCATTGATAATGGCTGGTTGTCAGCGTTACAGCTGGAGGCAATTACTTATGCAGCCCAGGTAAGCAGTATTTCATAGTTACATACAATACATATATCTTTTAATCCTTGTCCATATAGTATAGTTGCTTTAACATAAAGGCAGTTTTCCTTGAATGAAAAACTTCTGCTTAGGATTTTTACAAAAGTTTCATTTGTTAGAAAATTATTTATTTTCTTATTTTAGAGAGCGAGCATGTGTGAGCAGGGGGAGAAGCATTTTTATGGGGGAGATAAGAGGAAGCAGAGGGAGAGGGATAACCAGATTCTGTGCTGAGTGTGGAGCCCAGTGCAGGGCCTGATCCCATGAACCCAAGATGATGACCTGAGCTGAAATCAAGAGTTGGACACCCAACCAACTGAGCCACCCAGGTGCCCCTCGTGTGTTAAAAAATTAAAGGGGTAGCATGGATGCAGGGGGTTCATTTCTATTGGAAATGAAAAATATTATAACCTTTTTGGAATTCACTGGGGATGTGTATTAAAAATGTGGGGTGCCTGGGTAGCTCAGTTGGTTAAGTGTCAGACTCTCGATTTCTGCTCAGGTCATGATCTCAGGCTCTGTCCTAGGTGTGGAGCCTGCTTAAGATTCTCTCTGCCCTCTCCCCAAACCCAGCTCTTGTGCATGTGCTTCCTCTCTCTTTTAAAATAAATAAAAATAAAATTACATATGTCCTATTGTGCCTGGCTGGCTCAGTTGAGAGAGCATGACTCTTGATCTTGGGGTCGTGAGTTCTAGCCTTGCATTCAACGTAGAGCTTCCTTGAAAAAAAAATTACATATGCCCTTTGACCTAACAGTTCCATTATTGGGAGTCTATCCAATACAACTATTAGGTTAAGAATATATACATTAAGGAGATGGATGGATGACTGTTTGTTGCAGCTCTTTTAACCCTGGTTCCTGAATGCTAGAAAGGATCTAAAAATCCCATACCCTGGTGGCTATTTGAAGGAACTGTGGTATTATTGTATGGGTATCGTACTGGCTTTCAAAACCATGAATTAGTTAAGCCAGTTTTCTTGAGAGGATTTTTTCTGCACTCCATTTCTGTAAAATAAGCAATAGCCGAGCAGCTAACCATCCTCCATATTTATGTGTGATTGTTTGTATTTGACTATGCAGGCATTGAAAGAGACACAGAAGAATGCTAACTGGGGCGCCTGGGTGGCTCAGTGGGTTAAAGCCTCTGCCTTCGGCTTAGGTCATGATCCCAGGGTCCTGGGATCCAGCCTCGCATCTGGCTCTCTGCTCAGTGGGAAGCTACTTCCCCCTCTCTCTCTGCCTGCTTGTGATCTCTGTCTGTCAAATAAATAAATAAAATCCTCAAAAAAAAAAAAAAAAAGAAGAAGAAGAATGCTAACCAATTTGTTAACTCCAATAACTTCCGTTACCTGGTGCATGTGATTGTAGCCAGAAAGAAGACATAGTAAATATTAAGAAAGAATCCATACTGAGCTAAATAGGTGCCGTTTGTATACACATAGATCACATTAATATATTCCTACAACAGTGTTTGAAAGATGGATCATCCCAGTCTCTAAAGGAGTAGCTTAGTTATCAGCTTTCTCTTTTTCAGCAACATGAAACATTCCTACCTAATGGAGATCGTGCTGGCTTCTTGATAGGTGATGGTGCTGGTGTGGGGAAAGGAAGGACGATCGCGGGAATTATCTATGAAAATTACTTGTTGAGTAGAAAAAGAGCATTATGGTAAGTGCCAAGGACTGTCTGTGGAAGCTTCTTTTGTGAGTAGTTACTCCGGCATGTAAGATGGGTTTTAATGAGCAGGTGTATTTTTTTTTTTTTAATGTCAAGCCCTGTTTTTATTTATCCTGAATATTGCTAGATTGATGGAATTTGCATTTAATTACTTTTTTTTTCTTTTTTATGTGGCAGGTTCAGTGTTTCAAATGATTTAAAGTATGATGCTGAAAGAGATTTGAGGGATATTGGAGCAAAAAACATTTTGGTTCATTCATTAAACAAGGTATGAAAGTTTCTGTTTGGTTAGTCATTCAGTAAATATTGACTCATCTATGAGATGGGAATAACAGTTTCTACTTTGTAGAGTTGTGAGGATTAAGTGATTTATTTTACAGAAGATATTAGTGAGTGCTAGCTGTTCTTGGTTTGTGGGTTCCTGTGCATCAAGTACTGTGCTAGGTGTGGTTGTGTAGTGGCAAACAAAATGGGCCTTGTCTCTATTGTCATGGAGTTCTCAGTCTTTGGTGCTCTTTTTGTCTTTGTTTCCGAGGTAACCTTATATGGCTGAAACTCATACCTGTGAGTAAAAGTGTGTAGCATAGTAAAGCTGTGTGGACAGGTACTCGCAGCACATAGAGAGTTTTTGAGGCTTCAAGATTGATTTGGAAAAACCCACTGGATTTTTGTATCTGTACCTGTGTTCATGTTAAAACAATTCTGTCAGGTGGAAGTAAATGTGTCCCAACTATCTGAAGCATACTATAATGTGATAGTAATCTCAACGTTCACTCGGCAAATCATTACTGACCTCCTGTGTAGCAAGAGCAGGAGTAGTACATTAGGCAGACTTCCTGCAGGTAGGTACCTCCCTATTTGCCTTTTGAAAATAGGTAAATGTAAATCTACTTTCCATGTGAGCCCTAGGTTGGTTCAGTGTTGCCCTGCTCATCATTGACTGTTTTGGGTGGGTATCTGTGTGGATTTGTAGGTAAAGTACTGTGTCTTGAATGATTCCTTACAGCTCAAAACTAAAAACATGTCACTAGCATCTAGAAATATATATATATATTTTTTTAGTCCACACAATTGAAGAAGGGTATATTAATTATTAATCATAGTTCTTTATATATGCCTTAGAATTTAATTATAATGACTTGCCATACAGTAAGTGCATAATAAATATTTTATAAAGTGAATATTGTGACTTTTTTTTCTTGGAGTGAGGATTTGATTTGTAATCTTTTCTTGTTGATAGAAGTTTTTGAGGTACACGTGGATGACTTAGTCAGTTGAGCATCTGCCTTTGGCTCAGGTTATGATCCCAGGGTTCTAGGACTGAGCCCCTCATCAAGCTCCCTGCTCAGTGGGGAGTCTGCTTCTCCCTCTCCCTCTGTCCTTACCCTCCCTATGCATCCTCACTCACTCTCTTTCTCAAATAAAACAAAATCTTGAAAAAAAAAAAAAAGTTTTCTGAGACTTTGATGAAAACTAGATTGTTGTAACATGAAGCAGTGTGTGTATATATATGTGGGTGCATGCACATATGTGTGTGTAGTCTTAGGGGCTCTTTTGACTTCCCTGAAACGCATGATGGACCCACCAATTTCCTCCTGTAGAAGTTTGGGTGGGATAGATTCTTCAGAGAAAAAAGTGTATATGTTAAATTCTTCTTTTTTTCTTTTTTAGTTTAAATATGGAAAAATTTCTTCCAAACATAATGGAAGCGTGAAAAAGGGTGTCATTTTTGCTACCTATTCCTCCCTTATTGGTGAAAGTCAGTCTGGCGGTAAATATAAAACTAGGTTAAAACAACTTCTGCATTGGTGCGGTGATGACTTCGATGGAGTGGTATCCTTTACAACAAATGTTTTGTATTTTTTAATGAGCAAAAGTGAATGTAAAAATAAACATTGGGGTACCTGGGTGGCTCAGTGGGTTAAGCCTCTGTCTTCGGACCAGGTCATGATCTTGGGGTCCTGGGATCGAGCCCCGCATCGGGCTCTCTGCATGGCGGGGAGTCTGCTTCCCCCTCTCCCTCTGCCTGCCTCTCTGCCTACTTGTGATCTCGCTCTGTCGAGTAAATAAGTAAAATCTTTTAAAAATAAACAAACAAACATTTAAAACTACATCCTGAGGGATGCCTGGGTGGCCCAGTCGTTTAAGCCACTGACTTCGGCTCAGATCATGATCCTGGAGTTCCGGGATCAAGTCTCACATCAGGCTCTCAACTCCTCAGGTGTCTGCTTCTCCCTCTGACCTTATGCCCACTCATGCTTGCTCGCTCTCTCTCTCAAATAAAATCTTAAACAACAACAAAACAACTACATCCTGAGATTAATTGAAATTGCCTGGATGAGAGCTTTAATGATTTCCCAACGTCCAAGGGAGATTCTGTTTTGTAGCTGTCGTGTAAGAGGCCAATATTTAAGCTCCTGGTTTAGGAAAATGTTAACAGATCTGGGAAGTGATGAATACTGTATTCCGCTTTTGGGGATTCTCACTGCATATTCACGTAGTAAAGCACCTGAGAAGACTAAGGGGAAGAAACTGTGAACTTAGTGATTTCCAAACCTATTTGCCCATAGCACACCTTTCACTGTTATGCATGAAGAATATTTTTCAAATGGTGATTAAGTTAGTCACCGATTGTACTTCTACTTAGAGAATTTGTCAAAATTATCTGTGTGGTGGACATACCTTGCCACAGTGGAGTCTTTTCTTACATTCTAATTAAGAAATACCTGGTCAGTGTAAATAAGCAAAATAATTTGGTTGCCTCTCAGACTTGAGAGGGAGGGATGATGTCAAGGAGAGGCACATAGAGGGCTTCATTTATGTTTCTTGTCTTAAAAAGAAAACCGTCTGAGGCAAATAACAATAAAATGTTAAGGTTTGACAAAACACCGGATGATGGGTATGTTGCTGTTATTTTTAAAAGTTAATGCTCAGGGGCTTATTATCCGTAGCATCTCTCTACTTCCTGATTATCTTGAATTTGACCCCACCAAATTCTACCACTGCAGAAATTTGGGATGTTTCCCAAGGCTTTCAGATAAACAGTAAGTTTTCCTTAAAAATTAGCGATACTTGCTACTATGATATGTTCCTTAATTCTTTCTATACAGATAGTGTTTGATGAATGTCATAAAGCAAAAAACTTATGTCCTGTTGGTTCTTCAAAGCCAACCAAGACAGGCTTAGCAGTTCTAGAGCTTCAGAACAAATTGCCAAAGGCCAGAGTTGTTTATGCTAGTGCCACTGGTGAGTTGTTATTTTATTTGAAAGATATGTGTAGGTTATTTTTTCAGCTATAAAATATTTTGTTTCTGAATTTTTCAGGTGCTTCTGAACCACGAAACATGGCCTATATGAACCGCCTTGGAATATGGGGTGAGGGAACTCCATTTAGAGAATTCAGTGATTTTATCCAAGCAGTGGAACGGAGGTAAAGCTATTTACAGTATACATTGTCTGTATACATTGTCTTTGCTCAGTTGCAGTCTAAAAGAGGTGTTACTGCTAAAACCTTTTCCACTTATATTAAAGCCCTACTATATTTAATGATAGTTACTGTGTGTTTTAATTTTATTCAGAGGTGTTGGTGCCATGGAAATAGTTGCTATGGATATGAAGCTTAGAGGAATGTACATTGCTCGACAGCTGAGCTTTACTGGAGTGACCTTCAAAATTGAGGAAGTTCTTCTTTCTCAGAGCTATGTGAAAATGTATAACAAAGCAGTCAAGCTGGTGAGAAGTTTTTTCTTAATTCCTAGTATTTTTAATGTCTCTCAGCTCACAAGTGTATATTTTGCTATAAAACAACACATAAGGCACTAGATGCCTATTTTCCTAATTTCCTAAGCTTTCTCTTTTGTTAAAATAATTTATAAAAAAGCCATTTGTAATGGGTCATGTGACTGGCTGAGTCCAGAGTGCGTGCAACTCTTGATCTTTGGGTTGTGAGTTCGAGTCCCATGTTGGGTATAAAAATCACTTAAGCCTTAAACTTTTTTCCAAAAAAAACGTTTAAGTTGCATAATTCTGTTTATTTATTTATTTAAGATTTTATTTATTTGACAGAAGGAGGCACAACAAGAGAGGGAACACAAGCGGGGGAATGGAAGAGGGAGAAGTAGGCTTCCTGCTAAGCAGGGAGCCCAATGCGGGGCTCAGTTCCAGGACCCCGGGATCATGACTTGAACTAAAGGCAGATGCTTAACTGACTGAGCCACCTAAGTTGCATAATTTTAAATTACAGTGTAACTATTCTTATCAACTACTGATGACTCTAGTAGTTGATAAGAATTTAGAGGCATCTCTGTGAGCATCCTGAAAAACATTTGTTTAGAGATGGCCAAGTTACTAAAGGTGGTTCATTAAATTAGTGTTAGTCTTGTACTTACCAGTATTTTGCTTCAATCAGTCGTTTTTTAAAAATCACATGCATAGATGAAATGTCTAAAATGTGGATTTTCCCTCTTCAGTGGGTCATTGCCAGAGAGAGATTTCAGCAAGCCGCAGATCTGATTGATGCTGAGCAACGCATGAAGAAATCCATGTGGGGTCAGTTCTGGTCTGCGCACCAGAGATTTTTCAAATACTTGTGCATAGCATCCAAAGTTAAAAGGGTTGTGCAACTAGCTCGAGAAGAAATCAAGAATGGAAAAGTAAGTTGAAGAACACACTGAGAGATTTGGTCTTTGGTTATGTTTCCTAGTCTTTTGGGTGTTCAGGCTTCCTGCTTGTAAAGCCTGTTCTTTCTGAGAGTTAAGGTATTAACATAGTAAGACTTTAAAATTTACAGTTTTTAAAAATAATAAAAGCGGTGCCTATTTATAAATAATTTAGATAGTTCAAAAAGTATATAGAAAAGTAAATCACACTAACTTGGCCATCCACAGATACAACTACAGCTGACGTGTGGGTATAGATTACCATACAGCTTTTTTCTTTTTAGAGATTTATATTTAAATCACAAAGAACTGAATGTCCAGGGTAATCCTATTTCCTAGCTAAGCTTTTTACACATAGCATGCCTCAGATATATGTAGAATAAATAAATGAGCACACACATGTAATAATGGGTCATTCTTATTTGAAATCCTTTTTTTTTTTTTTTTAGCTAAATATTTAAAATCTAGCCTAAGAAACCACATGCATAGTTTTATTTTAATTTTATTTTTCTCTCCAGTGTGTTGTAATTGGTCTGCAATCAACAGGCGAAGCTAGAACATTAGAAGCCTTGGAAGAGGGTGGAGGAGAATTAAATGATTTCGTTTCAACTGCCAAGTAATGTTTTGAGTTTTGAGTTTTTATTTAGATTAGTTTGAATGTTGGCATTTCCTGGAGGCAGAAGTTTTGATTCATCTGTATCATCATTAAAGTTTTTCTGATCTTAGTTTCCATTCTACGCTTGTACATTACAGTGTATCCACTGTAACACAGAAGTACTGGATTGTTAAGCATTTTGACGATATCGTGCCCAGTATTTAGACTAATGGAAGGCTGTGATTTTTGTCTTGTAGATCTTGGAAATCTGTGACAGCCTGGATTAGTTTGAGTTTTAGTTTCAGCTTTGCGTGTTTGAAATTACCATTATTCAGAGGAGCAATACGAGCAATGGTTCTCTGTAGTATTAAAATTGCAGACAGTCATGAGAATTTTAAAAAGATGATTTAGGCATTGTTTTTCAATTTCTTTGCCTACCCTGCCAATTTTAACTCTAATTGTAAAATTAGCAAAATAACCTTTGCCCTACTATACTATTTCTTGTGTTAGGAGATATATTCGAGTGGCTCCTTTTAAGATGGATATAATTCAGAACTGCTTCCAAAAGCAAAACATGCACCTACTAATCTTTCTCTCTACTTGTGTGTCTGTTACTGCATTATTTAAAGTGATAGGAACTAGTCACGTGTGCCTATCAATGGCTAGTCCAAAATTGAGATATGCTGTGGATATAAAATGACAAGACTTAAAAAAAAGTAATGTTTTACATCTTACTGATTGCATGTTGATTTGATACTAGTCTATGTCCTGAAATCTATTACTAAAAAAGTGTTTCGGGGTGCCTGGGTAGCTTACTCAGTTAAGTGTCTTCCTCCAGTTCAGGTCATGATCCCAGGGTCCTGAGATCAAGCTGTGCATCAGGTGCGCTCTATCAAATAAAATCTTTAAAAAAAAATTTTTTTTCTCCTGTTTTGTTTAACTTTTTTTTTTAAGGAATTTAGAGAAAGACACAGTGAGAAAAGGAACATAATAAGCAGGGGGAGTGAGAGAAGGAGAAGTAAGCTTCTGGCCGAGCAGGGAGCCCTAAGCAGGGTTGGATCCCAGGACTCTGGGATCATGACCTGAGCCAAAGGCAGACACCTAATGACAAGCCACCCAATGACAAGCCACCCAGGCTCCCATTTCCTTCACTTTTTAATGTAACTACTGGAAAGTATAAAACTTGCATAATTGGCTGGGCTTGAACTATATTTCAATTCAACAGCCTTGGCCTAGAATATTAAATTATTTCAGCTGGATTATTAATATTTTATAGTATTAAAGTATATTTTTAAGAAACATGTTTTGAAGTATATATATATATATATATATATATATATATATATGTTTTAATTTTACTTATTTATTTGAGAGAGAGAGTGGGAGCACTCATGAGGAGAGGAACAGAGGGAGAGAACTTTAGGCTGACTCCTTGCTGAGCATGGAGGCTGGCAGGGGGCTTGATCCCACAATCCAGGAGATCATGACCTGAGCCAAAACCAAGAGTTGAATGCTCAACTGTGCTACCCAGGCACCCCTTAAGACTTTACAGAAAATAAATTATTTTGCAGACTGAACCTCTAATTATCACTTTTTCTCTTGTGTAAACAGAGGAGTGTTGCAGTCACTTATTGAAAAACACTTCCCAGCTCCAGACCGGAAGAAACTTTATAGTTTGCTAGGAATTGATTTGACAGCTCCAAGTAACAATAGTTCTCCAAGAGATAGTCCTTGTAAAGAAAATAAAGTAAAGAAGCGGAAAGGTGGGTTCTTTTCTTTAAATGATATTGAAAATAGTATAAATGCGAGCATTTTGAGGAGCGATATTTGGGGATTGAGCTGCCTTTTAAATTGGCACGTGGTTGTATACTTTCGTTGTCACTTATGTGGTTTTAAATGCACAAATGACAGTTTGGTGCTAGGCACTGTCTTCAGCACTGCCCTTCTGTTATTTCATTTAACCCATAAGGGATCCATATGAAAATAGATCTTATTTTTTTTTTCTAGACAGAGGACAAAAAGGCATGGCAAGATTCAAAGGTTAAGGAATCTCCCCAGGTTTACACAGCTAATGGGCAATCTATGGAAAACAAAATCTGGGCATTGCTTTGTCAGAGCTGCATATGCACATATGCTTACTGTGTTTTTATAGTTTTTTTAAAAGGCATTTGTAGTTATTGTTAGAAATATACTCAGTGCTTATTGGTGTTTTATCATATGCCAACTTCGATTTCTGTTTAGATTCCTAGTAAACTGTTCGGCTTTCAGAAGTTAACTTCTCAGGCTATCATTAAGACGGTGATCATCTCTGTGGGAACAACTGTCTGATGCTGGGTGTGTTCCAAACACAAGTGGCTTAGTAACCTTAGTTCATCTGTCCTAAGAAGGACAGTTTTTTACATTTTTAACATGCTTGAAAGTGGATTGATGGTTATAATTGACAGTATTTTTTAATTGTAGTGGCAAAAAAAAGTAATGCTGTGTTTTAGAATCAGTGACATCTTAAACTGGTCACGTGGTTATGTTTATCTTTCCTGAATTATGTTCTTTTTACCATCTATCTCATTAATAAGTAAACTTTTAATGGTTTGTTCCAGATATCTATGTCTTTGTCTTTTTTTTTTCTTTTTTTCTTTTTTTTAGATGAGGAAGAGAACACATGAGCATGAGTGGTAGGGAGGGGCAGGGAGGGGAGGGAGGTGGAGGGAGAGAGAATCTTAAGCTGGCTCCATACATGGAACCCAACTTAGGGCTGGATATCACCACCCTGAGATCACGACCTAAGCCAAAACTCAAGAGTCGGACATTTAATTAACCGACTGAGCCACCCAGGTATCTCCCATATATCTTTCCTGAGTACTCAATAAAGTAATTAAAATCAGCACCTAGTCTGACTTTTTACAAATGAAGTTTTATAGAGTTGTTTAATTAGTAGGCCTCTGCTCTCAACCTGATGCACAATTAAACTGTGAAAATGCTGGAGATTCTGTGTTATCTCTGTTGTCCTAAATTTATTTTGAAACATGTACACTTAAAGGTAGTCTTGAATTTATTTACGTGTCTAATTTTTTCTTAATAATTGAACATAATATGATTTCTTAAGGAAATCTAAAAGGTAAACATTTACTTAGGAAATTTATATACTTAAAGTTTTTCCTATATGTTTTTCACTTTAAAAGCTTGTGAACTAAAAGTAGTTTCCTAGATCTTTAGAAGAGTGTGTTTGGGCTGACTGTCTTATTTTGGGTTTGAGGGTAGGTGAAGAAATAACTCGAGAAGCCAAGAAAGCGCGGAAAGTAGGTGGCCTTACTGGTAGTAGTTCCGATGATAGTGGAAGTGAATCGGACGCATCTGATCATGAAGAAAGTGACTATGAGAGCTCGAAAAACATGAGCTCCGGAGATGATGATGATTTCAACCCATTCAGAGATGAGTCTAGTGAGGATGATGAAGATGGTAAGTACGTCAGTACTTATTAATTGTAATGAAAGGTTATTTCTGTGTGTTTGAAACAGGATATTGTATTTTTTTTTTTTAAAGATTTTATTTATTTATTTGTCAGAGATAGAGCGCGAGCGAAAGCGAGCACAGGCAGACAGAGTGGAAGGCAGAGTCAGAGGGAGAAGCAGGCTCCCCGTGGAGCAAGGAGCCCGATGTGGGACTCGATCCCAGGACGCTGGGATCATGACCTGAGCCGAAGGCAGCTGCTTAACCAACTGAGCCACCCAGGTGTCCCGAAACAGGATATTGTATTAAAACCTGTTTTTTCAGGGCACCGTGGGTGGCTCAGTTGGTTAAGTATCTACCTTTGGTTCAGGTCATAATTTCAGGGTCCTGGGGTCAAGCCCGCATCAGACCCTGCTCCGTAACGGGCCTGCTTCTCCCTCTCCCTCCGCTTGCCGCTCCCCCGCTGATGCATACTCTCTCTCTCAAATAAATAAAATCTTTATTTATTTTTAAACATTTATTTATGTATATTCTTCACAGAGACAGCGAGAGAGGGAACATAAGCAAGGGAGAGTAAGAGAGGGAGAAGCAGGCTTCCTTCTGAGCAGGGAGCTCGACGTAGGGCTTGATCCCAGGATCTTGGGATCATGACCTGAGCCGAAGGCAGCCACTTAATGACAGCCACCCAGGTGCCCCATAAATAAGATTTTTAAAAATAAATAAATAAAACCTGTTTTGTTTTTTGTTTTTTCCCTCGGTGCAGTATAAACCATCGCACAGAATCTAATCTTTGCTTAGTGGAAAACTGCCCAAGCTTGTCTGTCTTTTGGTAGTTTAGCTCATTTGTGTGAGATAGTCGCCTAAGTTTTATGCAGCGATTTTATTTATCTTTTTGAAGACTATTGATTTGACAGAGATAGCGAGAGAGGGAACACAAGCAGGGGGAGTGGGAGAGAAAGAAACAGGCTTCCTCCTGAGCAGAGAGCCCAATGTGGGGCTTGATCCCAGGATCCCAGGATCATGACCTGAGCTGAAGGCAGCGGCTTCAATGACTGAGCCAACCAGGTGCCACTGTTATTATGAACAGTAGTAGTAGTTGTAGTGGTGGTGGTGGTGGTAGTAGTAGTAGTAGATTTTTATTTATCCAGAGATGAGAGAGAGAGAGTTGGAGGAGCAGAGGGAGAGGTACAAGCAGACTCTGGACCTGGTGCGGAGCCCAGTGTGGGGCTCGATCTCACCACCCTGATAACGCAAACTGAGCCGAAACCAAGAGTTAGACACTCAACCGACTTAGTCTCCCAGCCACCCAGTCACTTGTACCGTGATTTTTAACCTCATACTATGGAATTTTATCTGACAGTGTATTGGATATACTGGACCGCTGAAGTTGGTGATGATTTTTAAGTTACCAGTTAATACAAAAAATTCAAGGGTTGTTTCTTTGAAGATTCTGCTGCTTTTACAGATGATTTGATACATATCTTTCCTTAACTTTCAGATCCCTGGTTAATCAGAAAAGATCACAAGAAAAACAAAGATAAAAAAAAAAAGAAAAGTATAGATCCAGATTCTATTCAAAGTGCCTTATTAGCATCAGGTCTTGGATCAAAACGACCTAGTTTTTCATCTACACCAGTAATTTTGCCTGCTCCTAACAGTGCACCAGGTATCTGTGGGGAAGCTTGGCTTGTCTGTTGAGATGTACTTTAAACAAAACATACTTAAACTTTGTAATGATTTTTGACAATTGTACTTTATCTAGCTAACAGTAACACCAACAGTAACAGTAGCCTTATAACAAGTCAGGACGCTGTGGAAAGGGCCCAGCAGATGAAGAAAGACCTACTTGATAAACTAGAGAAATTAGCAGAAGACCTCCCTCCTAATACCCTGGATGAACTTATTGATGAACTTGGTGGCCCTGAGAATGTTGCTGAGGTAAATATGACTAGATTGGGGCTGTGTCTTGGTCCCTTTTTTTGGTTAACTCCAAACCCTATAGAATGAGTGATATTTTGGATATCATCACATAATTGTCTAATTTTCTCTTAGATTTTAGAACCTTTGATCTGTTTGTCATCCCAGAGTCAGGAATTCTTATCCTTAGTATCTGTGTGTTTATTCAGCACACTGACCTGTTACTGTACCTGTCATGCAGCCTCTGTGATTGTTGCCATGTATCTGCTTTCTTTGCTGGAATTTCACCTTTTCAAAACCAGAAACTGTTGCGACATTCTCTCCCAGACACCGGTGCAGCACAGGCAGCACTGTGTGTCGGCCTCATCATCCCCTTCTCTCTCCCACCAAGTTTCTCTAATGCAGGGGTCCTGTGCTTCCTGTGTCTTCATCAGGTACCTTAACTGTAAATGACACTGTTTGGCTTTGCAGATGACTGGTCGCAAAGGACGGGTTGTAAGCAATGATGACGGAAGCATATCTTATGAGTCGAGATCTGAACTTGATGTCCCTGTAGAAATACTAAATATCACAGAAAAACAAAGATTTATGGATGGAGACAAGGTATGTTTTTCTGGAATGCTTTTCTTTCTTTCTTGTATTTTAAAAAGATTTTACTTATTTATTTGAAAGAAAGAGCACAAGAGAGGGGGGAGGGTCAGAGGGAGAAGCAGACTCTGCACTGAGCAGGACGGTACAGGACTTGATCCTGGGACTCCAGAATCTTGACCTGAGCCAAAAGCAGTCACTCAGCCAACTGAGCCACCCAGGCACCCTCTGGGATGCTTCTTAATGAACAATACAATGTATTTTTAAATGAATATTTAGGGTTTTTTTTTTCTTTTAAAAGAAATTAAGTGTGGAGGTGCCTGGGTGGCTCAGTCATTAAGCATTTGCCTTTAGCACTCAGGTCATGATCCCAGGGTGCTGGAATCGAGCCCTGCATCAGGCTCCCTGCTTGGGGAAAAGTCTCCTTCTCCCTCTGCCATTCTCCCTGCTTGTGTTCCCTCCCTTGCTGTCTCTCTCTGTGTCAAATAAATAAATAAAATTTTAAAAAAGAAGAAGAAATTGGGCGCCTGGGTGGCTCAGTGGGTTAAGCTGCTGCCTTCGGCTCGGGTCGTGATCTCAGAGTCCTGGGATCGAGTCCCACATCGGGCTCTCTGCTCAGCAGGGAGCCTGCTTCCCTTTCTCTCTCTCTGTCAGCCTCTCTACCTACCTGTGATCTCTCTCTGTCAAATAAATAAATAAAATCTTTAAAAAAAAAAAAAAGAAGAAGAAGAAATTAAGTGTGTTGAATGTTATTATTCTTTCATTTTTAGTAATTGCACATAATCACTGAATATTTACACACTTTCATTATTTTTTCACAAATTGAATGCAATAAAGTATTGTGTACAGAATTAGATGTGGCTCTTAATAAATTTGGAGGCTTTTTAATTAAAAAAAATTTTTAAAGATTTTATTTATTTGACAGACAGAGATCACAAGTAAGCAGAGAGGCAGGCAGAGAGAGAGAGATGGGGGAAAGCAGGCTCCCCGCTGAGCAGAGAGCCCGATGCGGGGTTCGATCCCAGGACCCTGGGATCATGACCTGAGCCGAAAGCAGAGGCCCTAACCCACTCAGCCACCCAGGTGCCCCCTTAATTCCTTAATTTAAATGGTAGAATAAAATCTCTATTTTATCACTTTTTTCTTTATATTTTAATGAGGCTTTCTGCAGCTAAAAAAGGAGAAGATAGTTGTCACTATCAAAGTTGTCTTTATTATTTTAAAGATTTCTGTTTATTTGAGAGGGAGACAGAGCATGAGCAGCGGGGAGGGGGAGAAGGACAAACCGACGCCCCACTGAGCATGGGGTCAGGTTTGGGGCTCAGTCTCAGGACCCTGAGATCAAGACCTGGTCCATAGACAGACGCTTAACCAACTGAGTCACCCAGATTCCCCCAAAGTTATCTTTTATAAATATATTCAATAGCTTGTGTTACATTTTTTTTTAATTGATTTACTTTAGGGAATGAGAGTGCGTGCACGAGAACTGGAGGGAGGGGAAAGGGGGAGAGAATCTCTGCTGAGCATAGAGCCCAGCGCTGGGCCTGCTCTCATGACCTGGAGATCATGACCTGAGTCGAAATCAAGAGTTTGGATACTTAACTGACTAAGCCACCTAGGCTCTTGTCATGTTACACATTCTAAAGATTGTAGGTAGAGGTATTAATCAGTTGTGTTACATACTTTGTTTTATGAATTTATGCCCATGTGCATTACACTTACATTAGTCGGAATTGGTTTTAGTTGTTAAGTGACAGAAAATCCAAAATCGTATTGACTTAAAGAAGGTAGAAGGTAATTTCTTCCATGTGTTAAGTTCGAGTAGGTGGACCAGGGCTGTTACAGCTCCTTAAAG
This sequence comes from Mustela nigripes, assembly GCF_022355385.1. Taxonomy (NCBI): domain Eukaryota; kingdom Metazoa; phylum Chordata; class Mammalia; order Carnivora; family Mustelidae; genus Mustela; species Mustela nigripes. Next base: position 5,976,993 of record NC_081564.1, read on the forward strand.
ATGATGCCACTCCTGTCTCAGTCCTTTACCGTGTGAGGCTCCATTTCAGGTTACCTGTTTCACTTCCAGTTATCATACCTCTGTCTTTCATCTGGCAGAGAGGACGCACATGAAGACAAGGGCATGTCCTTGACTTTTAAGGACATTTCTTAAATGTTCATACCACCTACACCCTACTGGGGTGTGCCGTAGTTCGCTGTAGGGAAAAGTGAGAAATGTCATGGTTCTGGGCAGCCATGTACCTGCCTAAACTTGAGAGGAGGTGGTTATAATTTAGGAAAATGGGGAGAATAGATATTGGTGAGCCACTAGTACTCTAAGAACTTTATTTAGGGCACTTGCCTACTTGTCTTCGTGCAGAGGTGATTATTTTTCCCCCTTATATTTGGTACAGAATATTGCTATTATCTCAGAAGCTGCCAGCTCGGGTATTTCGTTACAAGCAGATCGGAGAGCTAAAAATCAAAGGCGAAGAGTTCATATGACTTTGGAATTACCCTGGAGTGCTGATAGAGCAATTCAGCAGTTTGGTAAGTTCCTACAAGTGAATTTCACTTAATAGATAGCTAGGAATCATTGGGGAAATATTTACATATCAAAACCTATATTTAACGTTCAGTATCTTAAAACAGGACACGTGGATTTTGGAGCTGTTTGTGTATCAAATTTAAAATTATAGAATACATGAAGCCGTTTCTTATCTATTTTAAGAAATGTAAAAGATCTGTGCTAGATTTCTTGGAGTTTCTGGCATTATATCTCATAACGGTGTTCCTTGGGAGTTTCCTCCATTATCTATCTTCAGGATGTATGTGGTCTGTATCAGAGCACCTGCCACCTCATGTCCTTTTTAGCCTTTGGTGGCTTTACTGAAGGCATATTGCTCTTCCCTTGTCTTACATGTTTATGTCCTGATGTGACCTGATGATTTTAAAAAACCCAACAGTTTAGGGGCTCTTGCACAGCTCCGTCGGTTCAGTGTCCGACCCTTGATTTTGGCTCAGGCCTTGATCTCCAGCTCATGGGATTGAGCCCTGCATCAGGCTCTGTGCTCAGCGGGGTGCCTAGTTGAGAGTCTCTTTTCCTCTGCCTGCCCTCCCCAACCATGTGTGCATTCTCTGTCTCTCTAAAACAAAATCTTTTTAACAAACCAGTTTATGTTTTTTGTTTCTTTGGAAGAATCCAAAGCAGCTGTGCTTTTGCACCCTTGTGGTTAACCCAAGTTGGGCAGAAGTAATAATATGTTTATCATTGAACAGTTCTGTGGCAGTTTGTGTTCTTTAAGGAGGAGTATTGTGAATATGGATTTTTTTCAAGTCAGTTTTTAAATTTTGTACTTTTGGGAGAGTTACAGAAATTGTTTTGTACATTGTGTGTGTTTGTGGTGGTTTTTCTTTTTTTTTTTTTTTTCTTATTTTTTTAAGATTTTACTTACTTATTTGATAGTGAGCATCAGCAAGGAGGAGGGGGAGAGGGAGAAGCCAGCTGCCCTGGAGCAGGGAGCCCAATTCAGGACTCGATCCCAGGACCCTGGGATCGTGACCTGAGCCAAAGGCAGACCCGTAACCAACTGAATCACCCAGGTGTCCATATATTGTTTAATTTTTCCTCGTAAGGGTTTCTGAATACCAGCTTAGTATTAAAATGCTAGGAATAGATCTCAGAATACTCTGTATCTAGTGAACACAGTATTTTTAATGTCGTTACAGGACGAACTCATAGATCAAACCAAGTTACTGCTCCCGAGTATGTGTTTCTGATTTCTGAATTGGCAGGGGAACAAAGATTTGCTTCTATTGTTGCCAAAAGACTTGAGAGCTTGGTAAGTTCTTGGGTTGTGTAGTTGTGTGTAAAAGGTGGTGAATACAACCTGTCTTCTGTGCCTTGATTGGAAATTTTATGTCTTGATAGGGAGCACTTACACATGGTGACAGAAGAGCAACAGAATCTAGAGATCTGAGCAGGTTCAATTTTGATAATAAGGTACATTTCAGCTTTCATTATGTCTGAGATTTTGTGGTAGTGTGTGGTATCTGGTGAACAAAAAGGGAAAGTGGTTACTGTTCAAAACTTTAAACTGTCCCTTATGGTTTCACTGTAAAATGATAACATCCTATAAAATTTTCACTTATCAGGTCTTTGATTATCAGCTCTGCCTTAGAATCCTTTTATCATTTCTGTTAGAAAATAGGAATATAATAAGTACTTCTGAATGAATTAAGTGTGAATTTCCAGACACAAAATTATTTACTGGACGTCTGTCGTGTGCAAAGGTGTGAACAGTTTAGTAGATAACATTTATATAAAAAGATAAAGTCCTACTCGTTTTGAGCCTTTGCTACCATAATAGTTTTTATCGTGTTCAGTTGGTCATGTGATTGAAATGTCAAAATGCTGTAACTGGTTAAATTTGTTTGTTTTTTTATTGCAGTATGGAAGAAATGCTTTAGAAATTGTCATGAAATCCATTGTCAACCTAGATTCTCCTATGGTATCACCACCTCCAGACTACCCTGGAGAATTCTTTAAAGGTAACTTTAAAAAATAATCACAAGAGGAAAATGAGTACTAAGTAGGCCCTAAAACCTTTTCTGACATGTGCTGCTGTTTTCAATCTCTTTGGACATAAACTATGTAAAAATTTAGAAATTAAAGATTAATAGACACCTAAGTTGGCCTCTTATAATCAGATTATTAATTTTCATTCACACCAAGTGTTTTGTGCTCTTGACAGTTCATTGCATGTTAATACTAGATTAGTAGGAGAAAGTGGTTTTGTTAGATTAATTTAAAGCTACTATGCCAGACAGCTTTTAAATTTAATTTTAAAGTATATTGGTAAATAATCTTTGGAGGTTGGCATAGGGTGTAGATTAAAAATTATTGGCTGTGTATTCATAGTTAAAACTGTGTGATGGATACGTGTATATGGTTCATAGAATGTTCTCTTTATACTTATATGTTTTTGGACATTCATTTATTAAAGAAAAGTCCAGCATAATGCTATAGAAACTCTTTGATTTATCTCTGTAATTGGTAGAGTATATTTTGCCCATAAATATAAGTAGTCTAGATGGTTTTGATTTTTTATTATTTATTTTATAATTCAGGAAGCTATGAAAATATTTTGGATAACATGTAGATGTAGGATATTTGAAATATCATCATTGTAGAGTTAGGACTTTTCACTAGAAAGTCCTTCCCAATTGGAAACCAGTATTTAGTATTGATACAAGCCATATTGACATACTGTCAGGGGGGTTTAATCACTGATGGCATAGTAACAAAGCAAATATATAAACTTCTTTTCCCTTTTTCTTCCATTGTCTTTCCTCTCCTTCCCATAACTTTGGGATCATGACCTGAGCTGAAGGCAGAGGCTTAACCCACTGAGCCACCCAGGCGCCCAGATTTTTTTAACAGTTGCATAATATTCTGCAGCAGGGTTATACAACAGGTTTTTTTGTGTGTGGTGTTTTTTGGGGTTTTTTGTTTTTTTTTTTTTTTAATCATTTCCTTTTTGGTATTCAAGTGGTTTTCAATTTTTTGCACCATCACAAACAGTGCTGAAGTTATACAGCTATCCTATGTAGATTTTCTCCCATAAGACTGGTTTCTAAAAGGAGGATTTTTGGTTACACAGTTGTCACCTGCAGAATCTAAACAGTTTTATGCATGTAGCAGAGTACTAGCTGATTTATTAAATGTGTAAATAGGATATGATAATGCTTCCTATTGACCCTGTTCTCTTAACGCCTTTATTCTGTAAGTCTGGGTTGGAACCTGAACATCAGTATTAAAGAAACCCATAGACTGTCTTCTTAGTGACATAATTCAGAACATGTTAACTGTTACACGTATTGCTTCTCTTCTGCAGCAGCTTGTCAGTGCTGATAATATGTGGGAGGAAGACAAGATTAATAGCTTATTGACACAATTATTTAATCAGCTAGTCTGTGTGTTCAAAATTGTTTATATTCTGTAGATGACAAGTGTGTAACCAAAGATTTCTACAGCCAAAGACTGCTATTAGAAAGATGAGATCTTTTTGGGGCGCCTGGGTGGCTCAGCCATTAAGCGTCTACCTTCAACTCGGGTCATGATCCTAGGGTCCTGGGATCGAGCCCAACATCAGGCCTCCTACTCAGTGGGAAGCCTGCTTCTCCTTCTCCATTCCCCCTGCTTGTGTTCCCTCTCTGGCTGGCTGTCTCTGTCAAATAAATAAATAAAATCTTTAAAAAAGAGAGAGAGAGAGATTAGATCATTTAATGAGATCATATAGTGTGAAGTTTGAGTACTGTAGGATTTTGGAGTGCCTAAAAGACCTTTGGGGACTGTGTGTTCCATTTAATTCAGCTAATAGGAACTATGAAAAATACCTTGGGCTGTGTTTTAAGGCTAGAATTTGTGGTCTAGTTCGGGGCACCTGAGCGGCTCCGTCGGTTAAGCATCTGAAAAAAGAATTTGATCTAGTTTGATTAGTCGAGTAACAGATCATTGAGTCACTTTGGTTATAAGGTTTTTTAATTTTCTGACAGATGTTCGACAAGGACTAATAGGAGTTGGCCTAATAAATGTAGAAGATCGTTCGGGTATTCTTACTCTAGATAAAGGTAAGAGTATGAGTTTTGTATATAGACATAAAACAGAACTATTGCTCTATCATTACAGACCATTTTCTTTATGCCTTTTTCAACTTGAAGGGGAAGCTTCAAGTTTGTAGTTCTCAGTCCCTTCTTCTGGAGTGCTCATAAAGCGCTCTCAGTGGTTTTTGCTACTGTGGTTGTTCAAAAGAGATTAAACCTTTATTCTGTCTACAGAGTAGCAGTTCTCAACCCAGGTTGCATACATATCAGCTGTGAAGCTTTTAAAAAATACTGAAGACCGTGCTGTTGAGCTTCACAGACTTAATGGCACTTAGAACTTTCTATAAGCCAGGATTTCATGTTGGAGAACAAATATTCTCGTGTGCTAAATTGTGTTCATATTTTCAGTAAGTGAAGTTTGATGATGCACAAATTGAGTAAGACAACCATCTTTGGAGCATGTATGTGGTCGTGCTGATTGCTAGCGGTAGAAATGGTCAAATTACAGCTCTCTTCTGAGAGCTGTGCAAGGTTGTGGGTGTGATGTAAGACCATGGAGGAGGAAGTGAGACTTGGTTTAGGCTTAGATGAATAAATGTTTTGTTTTGTTTTGTTTTGATTTTACTTCCAGGGGCAAGTGCATTATAATTGCCATTCAAATGCATTAAATCTTTCATACAATCTTGTCCTTGCAGATTATAACAACATAGGAAAATTCTTAAATAGAATTTTGGGCATGGAAGTGCATCAGCAGAATGCGTTATTTCAGTATTTTGCAGACACACTTACAGCAGTTGTTCAAAATGCCAAAAAAAATGGAAGATATGATATGGGAATTTTAGGTAAGTGGAGAAATTTTGAAAATGTCCTGTGTATTCCTAATAAAATGTTCTTTTTCCATTTACATGTTGCTTTTTCTTGTTCAAGATCTTGGTTCTGGAGATGAAAAAGTGAGGAAAAGTGATGTTAAGAAGTTTCTGACTCCAGGATATTCCACCTCTGGTCATGTAGAGTTATATACTGTAAGTTTAGAAATGTGCACGTTTAAGTGTAACCTGTGATTGGCATTCACAGAAGTGAGTGCGATTTAAGTTGTATTATTTCTTTTACAGATTAGTGTGGAGAGGGGAATGTCTTGGGAGGAAGCTACCAAAATTTGGGCTGAGCTGACAGGACCAGATGATGGCTTTTACTTGTCATTGCAAGTAAGACTCATGTCCTTGCCATGTTAACTGTTCAGATACGTAATGCGTTGTAGCTGCCAGCACTGCAGTTACCTGTCCCCTTTGTGGCGGTTTTCTGATTGTTTTTCGCTTTCCTCTGATTTGATCGTTTTTCATTGTAACTAAGTTTGTCCTTCTACAGACGTTTTGAATTATTACATACTCTTAGTTAATCGGACCTTTTTATTTCATGGTGCAGTGACCTCTAAGCCTCCATATTTAGTTCTGTAGACCTCTAGTAAGCTTTATATCTGAAAGATTCACTTCTTAGTTATTAGTGTAAATAATTCCTTAGGATTTGCGGGTAGAGCTCAGGATGAGGGAAGTGTAAATATGTATGTGTGTACATACCCATACATTTATATGTAGACACACGCACACCCACAGATATGTGTGTGCAGATATATAACACCCAGAGTCAGGGTACGGTATCTTGAATTTTCCTGTTAAAGACTATGGAGTTTTTATGTTATTATTTTCTGATATTAATCTGTGTGCTTATTTCTTCTACAGTAATAATCTTTATTCTCCATGGCACACGGGATGATAAAAGATTACAGATAATGTACCCCAATATTCCTGAAAATAATTTCGGGAAAAAAGCATCAGCTTTTTTTGCTTTTGCTTCCCCCCATTCTCCCATTCCATTAAAACACAGTTGTGCCATTTCTGCATTGTCCGCATATGGCACTTCTGTAGTATGCTTTTCTTTTAATACTTACTCTTAGCTCTAAAGGTAATTAATTTCAATTTAATGCTCACCTCTCACTAGTCCTTAGGTTGCTGTCTCTGATCATTTTATCTGAAGACTGTCCTGTAGTAGCATCTTCAAGAAGGGTTTATTCCTGAGGTGGTTTGTTTTTAGGTTTCTCTGAGAGAGACACAGAGCGCGCATGCGTGTGCCTGCCTGCGCCCGAGCAGGTGGAGAGAGAGAATCTCAAGCAGATTCCATGCTGAGCAGGGATCCTGATATGGGGCCAGATCCCAGGACCCTGAGATCATGACTTGAGCTGAAGGGAGAGGCTTAACTGGCTAAGCCGCCCAGGTGCCCCAGTGCTTCATTTTTGTGACTAAATAATGTTCCGTTGTATGTATGTACCACATTTTGTTTTTTATTTGCCGAATTTTTGGAGAGGCCAACTGTAAATGAGGACCAGGTTCTAGATGGAACTGTGTGAAAGAGACTACATATGTTCATGCCAGAGGCGGTGCGAGACCATAGTTAAGCTATCTAGAGCAGGTGTCCCCAAACTTCTTTAGGATCAGATAGTAGATACTTTAGGTTTTGTAGGCTATGTGTAGTTTCTACTGACTATTCTTTTTCATTGTTTTTTTGTTTTTTCTTCCTTTTCCCTACCCTTCCTTCCTTAGTTTCTCCCTTCCTTCCACTGTTTTAAGCTTATTAGCCTCAGGCCCAGTTTGGTCACAGACCTGATTTTACTGGTACCTGATCCAAGAGCAAAGCTGTCAAACTGAATCTGGCTCCTAATTAAGTGGTTTTTGAAAATCTTATTGAGGGTGCCTGGGTGGCTCTGTAGGTTGTGTCTCACTCTTGATTTCAGCTCAGGTGATGATTGCAGGGTCGTGAGATGGAGTCCCATCGGGCTTTGTACTCAGTGCAGAGTCTGGTTGAGATTCTCTCCCTCTCTCTCCTCTGTCCCTCCCCCAGCTCCTGTGCACTCGTGTGCATGCACTCTCTCTCTAGAACAAGTAAATAACATCTTTAAAAAAAAAGAAAGTCTTCTGAGATATTTGTAGACTCACATGAGGTTTTGAGAAGCGATACAGAGAACTTCCTTGTACACCAGTTTCACCAATGGTAACATTTTACAAAACTATAACATGATATCAAAACCAGCATCGTATCACTATTACATAATTCACCGCATTTTATTCGGATTTCTCCCTTAGATGGGATTTTGATAGGTACAGATTAGGGTCTTGGTTTTTTGGCTTTTCATTCCAAACTGTTGCCAGAATTTACACACCGGTAGATTTTGAGGTAGTGCTGATCCACATCTTCTTTTGAGTGGAAGGGTGTGGTGATACTGGTCCTTTGTTACTTCTGCATGGCAGCCGGTGATTGGATGTGAGGAGAGGCAGACTTAGAAGGGGCATCGATCCAGGAAGGTGCAGGTGTTTGAAACTCCACCAAAGTAAGCAGACATGCGGGACGCCTGGGTGGATCAGTGGGTTAAGCCTCTGCCTCTGGCCCAGGTCATGCTCTCAGGGTCCTGGGATGGAGCCCCACATTGAGCTCTCTGCTCAGCAGGGAGCCTGCTTCCCCCTCTCTCTGTTCCTGCCTCTGTGCCTACTTGTGATCTCTCTCTCTCTCTCTCTGTCAAATAAATAAAATATTTTTAAAAAGTAAGCAGACATGCTTTACAGTGTTTACCATGTGTTAACATTAGGAAAACCAAGTAGGAATTTCTTTTATTTCCACTGTAGTGTGAGGATTTATTTTGTGATTATAATGAAATAATTTGACACTGTAGAGCCAGATCGCACTTTTATATGCTTTAAACACGGTCTTCTAAGTATAATAATTTTATTGAGTGTTTCAAATCAACTGATAAAACATGTAAAATAGACTTTGTAGTAATTATATAATGTTTCAAATCATTTGAACAAGCAAACGGTAAAGGAGCGTTAATACCCGTGAAGAGAAAAGTAAAATACTGTTTTTTTCTTTCATCGGTGTAAGAATTATCTTTTTTTTTTTTTTTAAGATATTTATTTATTTATTTTGACAGAAAGGACAGGGAGCACAAGCAGGGGGAGTGGGAGAATCAGGCTTCTCACTGAGCATGGAGCCCTACGTGTGGCTCCATCACAGGACCCTGAGATCATGACCTGAGCTGCGGGCAGACAATTAGTGACTGAGCCACCCAGGCATCCCAAGAATTATCCCAATATAAAAAACAACTCAGTGAGCAATTTGTTTTGTAGAAGATCTGGCAAAGTATCTTTACTTTAGAACTTTTCTTTTTCCTTCAGTTTTGCTCCAGAGATTATTGCTTGGAAATTGTTTGCCATTCTTAGAGAAGATACGAATTTTCTAATGTTAATTTTCCTTTAATTTAATGGGCCTTTTAATAGCTCCTTCCTCTTAGCATTTCTGCCATAAGTCCAACTCTTTTAAAAAATTGAAAATATATGTAAGTTCCATCATTTGTCTGATGCATCCATTTCTTCCACTTCTACATACGTATTTATGTATTATTTGCTCAACATTTTGGCTTTTTCCTGTCATAGCTTTATTGTTTACAAATCATGTGACCTGTCAATTCACTCTTAATGGCAGCGATGGGGAGAAACAGCCGTGTTGGGTTAGTAGATGAGTGCAGGGAACCCATGGGTGATCAAAATCATCCTGGAGGTTATGTTTAATTTTAACTTCAAGGAGAGGAACTTTTGTTTTTTTTAAGATTTTATTTATTCATTTGACAGAGATCACAAGTAGGCAGAGAAGCAGGCTCCCTGCTGAGCAGAGAGGAGCTCGCTCGATCCCAGGACCCTGGGATCAAGACCTGAGCTGAAAGCCACTGAGCCACCCAGGTGCCCCTATTTTTTTTTTTTTTTTTTTAGATATTTATTTATTTATTTGTCTGAGCTAGAAAGGGCACAAGCAGAGAAAGCGGCAGGTAGAGGGAGGGGCAGGCTCCCCACCTAGCAGAGAGCCTGATGGTGGGACTTGATCCCAGGATCGTAGAATCCCGACCTGGGCTGAAGGCAGATGCTTAACCAACTGAGCCACCCAGGCATCCCGAGAGAAAAGTTTTTTAACAATGTTTTATTATGAAAAATTTTAAACATAGTTAGAGGTAATAGGATTTTCCTCCAAAGAGTCTGCCCCACTACCTAGACTCCTCCCTCATGGATGTCTGAGACAAGAACATGGATGGACTAGAACAAGCACAGTTACCTCTACTGGACACTAGTGTTTAAAGCTTTATTCAAAACAGTCTTCTAAGAAGTATCTTGGCCATCGACGTATGTGTTCAGCATACCCCACATTTAGGACCCAGGAACGTTTATTTGGGTCGGGCCTCGTGAAACTCAGGTAGATGAGCAGCTGCCATCCTTGTCCACAGTTCCCTATCCATGTGCTTACTCAGCAGTAGTCTTTCAGAGGATTGATTTGCTAATGTGATGGTACAAACAAGCTTATCTTCAAGTGTGCAGCACGGATCCTTATACTTTCTCTCTCTCTTTTTTTAAATAGATAAGGAACAACAAGAAAACTGCCATCTTAGTTAAAGAAGTGAACCCTAAAAAGAAGCTTTTCTTAGTTTATAGACCAAATACTGGGAAACAGCTCAAATTAGAAATTTATGCTGACCTAAAAAAGAAATATAAGAAGGTATTTTTTCATTTGTACACCTTATACTATTTATGAGTACTTGTTTTATAACATGTTGAAACTGTTTAGGAGAGCTATATGTCTATATTTTAAGGTGGTTTTGTCAATTTTTCCTATTTGATTACTGGAAAATTGTTTTCAGAAAACATGTCCAGTGTTGCTACATTAACATCCCAGTCTTAATGTTATCGACCATTAAGAAAATTGTAAAATGATTATTTGAAACAGCTTGTGTTGTCAAAAAAGGAAACTTCCAGTGCTAACTACAGAAATTAGAACCGCCGTATTTATATTTTGCAGTGATTTGTAGAAAAACAGTGAATGACAACATTTTTTCCTAACATTACTGTTAATTTTTAGTATTACCTTATATTACTGTTTCTCCTGGCTAGTTTCATTTGTAAACAATTGTGATTAAACCGACTGTTTGAAACATTTATTACATAGGAAGGCAGGACTTCATGAGTGGCACGCAAATGCAGCCAGTAGCAAGGGTCAGATTGTCCATACTGAGACGTGTGTAAGTTGGCTTAAGAGACTATAAGAAGGCGACCAGGTTGTTTAAAACAATACTGTTTCAATGGAATTTTCATCTTATTTTCACAGGTAGTCTCAGATGATGCCCTGATCCACTGGTTAGATCAATATAATTCCTCTGCAGATACTTGTACTCATGCCTATTGGTTAGTATTTTCATGTTTTTCACCATATTATCCAAAATGTAATGAAGATTTAATTTAAAAACACCTTCACTCTCTAGCTGTCCACAAAGAGATTATTGTTAGGTGTCATGCCTTCTATCAGAGATACTTGTCTGTCTGTGGACCACGCCTACTGGGTGTCCCCTCTTCTCTTCACTAACGCTTGTAACTTCTGACCAAGTGTCGTCAGGCCATACGGACTTGACTGTCATTCTTGCTGAGACTTACTTGTTTTCCCTCCTTTTCTTCCTTCCCTTCCTTTATTTTTTTTTTCCCCCTTTCTTTTTTTTAAACTTTACTGGTGTCCCAGATCAGTTTCATTTTTAAGGCTAGGGGACTTGTAGGAAACTAAGAGTTGCTGACAGCACCAGAAAATGTGTTGTTGAGCCTGGGAACTGATCCTGCTGTGCTACTAGGTTGGCTCGAGGGCTATTCTTTCGAGTCACAATGTGATAAATGCCTCTTTTTTTTTTTTTTTTTTTAAGATTTTATTTATTTATTTGACAGAGAGAAATCACAAGTAGATGGAGAGGCAGGCAGAGAGAGAGAGAGAGGGAAGCAGGCTCCCTGCTGAGCAGAGAGCCCGATGCGGGACTCGATCTCAAGGCAGCGGCTTAACCCACTGAGCCACCCAGGTGCCCTGATAAATGCCTCTTACAATGTTCATTTCAGGGCCTTGTATGGGATATTTTAATACATTGCAGATCAGAGGTCTCACTGTTTTCTTATCCACTTAACATTCAGTAGGGTGTCCAGCCCACTTTATGAAAAGGAATATAGGATGTAGATGAATTTTAGCTAGGTGTTTTTTAGACACATGTAGGTAGGTAAATTTGAAAGGAGCAGTGTTTCGTTTTCATTTTGAGAGGAGATTAGTGCTTTTGGAAATTAGGAAAAGTTTTCAAGATAAAATATTTTTAAAGTTAACTTACAGAAGTTCTCTCTAAAACATTTGCTTTGAGTACTAACAAGAAAGGTGCCCGATACTGTGTGTTTTCTTGAATTATTATTTGAAAGATGATTTTATTGATGAAATGTCTAAATAATTTTTTTTTTTTTTTAAAGATTTTATTTATTTATTTGTCAGAGAGAGAGCGAGCTCAGGCAGACAGAGTGGAAGGCAGAGTCAGAGGGAGAAGCAGGCTCCCTGTGGAGCAAGGATCCCGATGTGGGACTCGATCCCAGGACGCTGGGATCATGACCTGAGCTGAAGGCAGCTGCTTAAACAACTGAGCCACCCAGGCGTCCCGTCTAAATAATTTTTAACCGTAAACCATGTCTTCCTTTTTTTACAGTATTTAAAAATTTTCATTATTTTGGTTTGCTGAGGCCCTTCCCAGTTCAAGATTTAGAATATATTGGTTTAATAATTTTTAGAGGTAACACAGAATTATTTGATAAGCTAACATTAATATAGTAAACTGATGGATGTTAAAATGACAGACCTTTTAAATGGATATTGAAACCAGTAAGTTAACCCTTTTACAGAGAGTCAGGCCCCAGAAATTTTATTTTCTAAAATAAATCTTAGAAACTTAAAAAATTGGCAGTAATACCTTAAATTGGAAAGGATGATCCAGTATGTTAAAGGATGTAATCTAAGAAACTGTCAGTAAAGAAGGGCAAATCGTGCCAGAACATTGTCCAGTTGAAACCTAGGTAGACTTTGTGAGACGTGTGTGTGTGTGTGTGTGTGTGTGTGTGTGTGTCTATGTATACATACATATTTTCCCCCCTATCTATCCTAGGCGTGGCAACTGCAAAAAAGCCAGCTTGGGATTAGTTTGTGAAATAGGTCTTCGCTGCCGCACGTATTATGTATTATGTGGCTCCGTTCTGAGTGTCTGGACAAAAGTTGAGGGTGTTCTAGCGTCTGTCAGTGGCACAAATGTGAAGATGCAGATAGTTCGGCTAAGAACAGAGGATGGACAACGTATTGTAGGTGAGTTTAATTTTGGGGGGTTGAGTTATTGGGAAAAAATCAGAGCCTTTTTTTAAAAAAATTTTGATTCTTACATTTTAAAAATCTCAGTATCTATTCTAGTAGTGGAATAGAGCTTGATATATATGTTCTTAAAAGGCTGAACGGAAGGTAAGTCTTCAGATGGGCATTGTTGATTCTGGCTGAAGTTATGATATGGTCATTTTCCTTACACTGCTCTCAGCTGTTCCTGCTCCCCTTCCTCATTGTTGCCGTCTGCACAGCCTTTCTTGTGTAAAGACTAAGCCCGCCTCTTGCCAAGGAGTCCTGGAAGTCTGCTGTTTGATGTTCACTGAGTCCACATCGAGACTGAAACGAATGTTGCTGTGCGCAGAGGCCGGCCTGGAGCTTTGGGAAGAGCATGGGCAGAGCAGGCCAGCTGCACCTACCGCCCGCTCACAGGCTTTGCAGGGAGCTTTCCCTGTCCCTCCACATTTGTTTGATTTGCCACAGCCTTCCTTTTTTATCTTGGGTGGCAGATTGGCAGTCTGTGGGCCAGAGATAGTCCATGAACATTTTTTTGACCCTCAAATATTTTCAGTTGTCACAAGTTTGCATTTGAATTAGTTGCCAACATTTAAAGGTCAGAAGCCGGGCTTTTCATTTTCTCAAAAGGTGCGTGTGTGCACACACACGGCTGTGTACACGCATCAGCTTCTGTGACACATCGAGCCCCTGTTCCCAGATGAGAGGAGTTCCAGTTCTTTGCCAGGACGTCTACTTTCCCCCGTTTGCTGACATCTGTACTGTGACCGCTTGACAGTTAACCTGCTTCAGTCAGCCTTTGAGTTTGCAGCCGCTGTCCTGTGCTCTTCCTGCTACGTTAGCACTTGGCCAGAGAAGGTTGTGTTGATGTGCATTTGTGAAGATGCAAAGGTAGATCGGGAGACACTGTATTTGACCTTTCTGTTCCACCACCAAGTTGGTGTTGCTGTAGACATGCAGATGCTTAGGTATTTGTGGGTGACGCTGCCGAGGAATTAGGTTACTTCTGAAGGGGCCATTTCAGTTATTAGGTATTTATTTCATTTTTGTGTGGCGGCGTCTTTGTTCCACTTAATAGTGTGCTTCACTCGGAATGTGCTGTGAAGCTGGGATATACGGCTGTCTTGGATGCACCCTCCCAAAATTCTTGTTTCTAATTGCAGGTTTGATCATTCCTGCAAATTGTGTGTCTCCACTTGTAAATCTCCTGTCAACTTCAGACCAGTCTCAACAGCTTGCAGTCCAGCAGAAGCAGCTCTGGCAGCAGCGCCACCCTCAGAGCATCGCCAACTTGAGCAACGCGTAAGAACAGACAGGTTTCGACATGGATGTATCTGAAATGCTGTTGAAGCATATCATTTGCATAAAAATCAGGGACAGTTTCCAAAGAATTATAATTTTTTTTTCAGTTGTGCTCTCTCTAGTTAATTTTTTTGGGAGTAAGGACAAACCTGGAATAGATAGCAAAACTGAAAATCAGCAGTGCCGATGGGGGTACATATGTCTTTCCTTTGCTTTTCCCATGGTACTTCCCATATGCTTTTACTTTGGGTGAGCAGAGGGATATGTGCGCGTGCGTGTGTGTCTGTTTGTTTGTGAGTTTGTTAAAGGCTACAAACCACAATTGGTTTAAAAATGCTTGGAACTTCCCAAACTGGCTTTACTTTTATGTTACACAGTGCTCAGGGTTAACGCAGTACATCCATGCAACTGCTGTGGGAGTTCTCCCCAGATGCATGTGTTTTGAGTCTATAAATATAGAAAATATATATTGGTTTCTTTTTCCAACTTATTAAACAATAGGTTTATTAAAGCATGAAATGAAAGGTTGCATATCATGCATTCAGGTTCTTTTCTAGTTTTGTTCTGACAGTGCATGTCTTTGAAAGCATGCGTAAACAAGACTAAAACAAGTCAAGTAACGGAGAGAAACATTTGTAGATGTACAGCATTGGTTATTGCATTTTTATAGTGTTTATATCTGGGTATTGCTTCTTACCCTGCAAATCTTAGCCCCTTCCCCATTCTCCCTGCCCCAGGTTTCTGGTCAAGGTAACGAGTACATACATTTTTTTGTGGTAAAACTCTTAAAAAGTTAATTTTAATGTATTAATAGTATTCCTAATGTGTGCTGCAAAAATGGCTACAAGCCTGCTTTTCTTAAAATTACACTTTCCTTAACTTAAAGATAGTTTTAGAAAGAAATACAAATTGGCTTCCTTCTTGCAAACAATCTTTTTTTTTTACTTCATTATCTTAATTTGTCACTCATAAAAAAGGAAACCGTACTTGAGCTGTAAACTAGACAATGAGGAGACACTTGAGGCTTCTGCTGTATGTTTATTTCTTGTTGTTATTGTTGTTACCCAGTAACGTGAATATTGTTTAATGTGTTGTAAGACATTGTAGAGTTTATCTCAAGCTGTTAAAAATGGTGATGTACAAATGTGAATAGATACTTATCTACAATATGGGTGAGTTTTGTTTCGCCTATAATAGATGTTTATAAAAACAAGTGAGGGGACAATTGGTTTTTTTGTTTCCTTTTGTTTTCCTCCCCCCCCCCCCTTTTTTTGCTTGCACAGGTTGCACTATGAAAAATTGAGATTGTATAAACCTGGTCAAAAGCTACAAGATACCACAATCTTGTAGGTGTCAAATAAAAAGTTATGATACTAACCAGAAGTGGACTCGTGTTTAGGCCCTCACCACCTTCGGAAGCAGTCCGTGACGGGGACTCCGCAGAACTCGAGTGTTGCTCGGCGCTCCGAGAGCCTTCTGTTTGGACTTCTGTCGGGCTCACCCTCGAAACGGAGATGGTGTCGAGGAAGGGGTGAAGTGATCGATCTTTTGAATGTTGCTCAAACTGAATTGTTCTCTTTTGTTACTTTTTAAACTTTTAGCGAATCAGGTGGGATGTATGTTCAGTGAAGGCAAGCTAGGGCTTTCCGCTTCCTGTGTCCCTTTACGCCCCAGTTCGCTTATGTCAAGTTTACTGTAAGTTTCCTTTATTTATTCTTAATACCTAGAAGAACACATTGCCGGTAATTTCTGTTCTTTGGCATGTTTTGCCAAGTGGATGCAACTTTCCTCCTCAGTCTAGGCTCTCTATCTCAGGCATGATCCATCTGAAGATCGACCAATGTTCCTTGTTAGGGCAGATCGTCCCACCTGCAGCAAAGCTTCTCAGTTAGTTCCTCTCTGTGGAAACCGGGAGCCTGCACAGCGTCCATCAGCACGCTGAAGTGACAGAGAGTTGGGGATGGGAACCCTAACAGACCTGCTCCCCTCAGTGAGACAGAATGGCAGATTTCTCATGGGCTCTTGGCCCAGCTTCCCTCTTTTTTGTGTGGGGTTATCTTTCTCGCAGGGTGTGCTTATTGCCAAGCATCAGTACGAGGATTCTGTAGGATGCAGTTAGTTGACCCCCACAATTCCTGATGCAACGTTTGCCCTTTGAACAGCTATCTTGATGCAAAGGGCATCGGTATATTCTGTTCTTTGAGGAACAGCTTTGTTTTGCTCTTAGAAATAAGGTCCAGAAGTAAGGCCTCTGAAAAGTCTCCAAGGAGACCTCAAAAAGGCAATCAGTGTAAATGGAGGGGGACCCGAGCTGCCACATCCCCCTGTCCATCATACCCATCATGGCGTGGGCTGTGTTAAGCACCAAGAGTGTGCTGCTCGTCCCCTTCCCTGGAGGTTGAACACAGGACCTTGACACTGTGCCCTTACCTAAGTCAGCAAGTTCAGGTGGGTCAGCATGGGGCTGTCCAGCATTCAAGGCCCTCCTCTGTCAAAAAATCAAGTCTTAACAACAGCAAACTTCTGTAAAACAGGCCCGTGTATTTCAGGATCTGAATGCCACGTCTGACCCCAGGGCCTTGTTGAACCCGATGCTTTTGGCCCCTGCAATGCCTTTCCTCCCTTTTTAGCAATACGGCTCTGAGGACCAAGATTTGATTATAAACCATGTTTGTGTTTTCAGAGTTTACAGTGTCTATTGTGCTGAAAACCACTTCCTAAGTCCAGAGCTGCTCAGCTGGTATCTCGGGGGGAATTGGTGTTCCCCGAGTTTAGCAATCTCCACACCGCAAGGCCTCCGGCTGTGGTTTAGTGGGATTATCCAGGTCAGCATCGATGATGCAAAGTATTAACGAAGTATTTCTTGAAATGCAGCTTGATCAGAAAGTAAATATCTGAAGCATTTTCCCCTTTTTGCTGCTGTGTTGCAGATAGACTTTCAGCATCTTTTCTTTCCGTCCGTGTAGAAGGTAGCCAGAACTTGCATCCAGAGCAGCGTGCGTGTGTGTGTTCGTGTACATATATTTATTCCCGTGCAGTCAGTTCGCACTTCAGAAAATGGTTTGAGCTGCAGCAGGAGCCCTTTTCACGTTAGTGTGCTTCATCTGTAGAGGTCAAGTTCTAGATTACCAAGCTCCAGAGGACTGTAACATCTTAGGGGCCCAGTCCCGTGTCCACAGCCCCTGGGGCATTCATTTGCTGGCCTCCGTGTCATGCTATTAGAACTGGTAACAGGCACCACCAGAAAGGGCACCAGGACAGCATTTACATTTGAATAGTGGGAACCTTTTCCCGCACCCCCTCTCCTTCCCAGTTTAGCAAGAAGGCAGAAAGCAGTAGTAGATTACAAATGATTGGTGCATCTCAGTTTATGAAAGTAGGAGCAGAGGAAAAGTACTTTCCCTTTTGGTCCTTTTCTTGATAAGATACGAAGAGGATTGTCTGTGTCTATAATCTCTTACTTTAAAAACATACCTGAGGGATACTTGGTAGTTTCTGAGAACGGTGCTAATAAGAGTTGCTGTTAGGCTGGGATCCGGTTAGCCAGACGTTGGGTTAGTTCAGGCATCCCAGTGGCCAAGAAAACCACTGTGACAATGGGCATTTAGCGACTACCCCTCCTGGATCTGGGGTCTCCCTGTGTAATCGCATACCCGCGCACGGGGCCAGGCACACTGTGCTGCTGGAGTGTGGAGGCAGTCCACCTCGTGGCTCTAGCCGCGAGCAGAAACCGTTTGTGGAGACTCGTTATGGGATGCCAGTTCTCGAATACAAATGCAGTGTCTTTTAAGGGCGCGTAAGTGAAGGAAACGCACATAGATACCCGCAACTCAAGCTAGCTAGTAGTTTTTTCTGAGTACTTGAGGTGAAATTCAAAACCCACCTTCTGATTTTATGCTGTACTTATATATATGTACATAAATGTGTATATATAGAAATGTTGAGTTTTTTTGAATTCTGAATGTAAATATTTCTTGTAAATTGGGACCCCATCCACTTGTTTTTCCCTTTCCCTCCTCCCTTCCATCCTATTTATTCTTTTCTTGACTTCCCATATGGGACATCTTCTACTTTTTTTTTTATATATAAAAGTATGGAAAACTTCTTAGTTGAATTTGTTCATATATTTTAGAATTCAGTTTTGCATCTTTACTATAGAATTCCTATGTCTGTTTTGTGTTAATATTTTTCAACATGCCTGATTGTGTTTGCATTTTTATTACAAATTTTTACTGTGTGCAATGCATTGTATTGGGGGGAATGTACTTGAGTGCAATTTCTGATACTGTCATTATATGACTAGTTACGCTCATTTATGTTGCTCTTTGGAAGCTATAGTGAGCCTGATGTTTTCACATAAAAAAAATTTCTTCCCAAGACTTCCTTTAAGCTCCTCTAACTTCTTCAGTGCATTTGGGATCCAATGTAGCTTTTCAGTAACCCAACTTGCTCCTACCCTCGCAGTTTTTCAGGCCTGTACCAAAGCCTTCACCTGTGTGGCTCAGCTGAGAGGAAAATCTTACAGATCTGACCACTAGTTGATGGCCTGCTGCTGGCTGCAAAGTTTTTGAGGGTTTTTTGGTTTTGTTTTTGTTTTTTTAAGAAGTCAGGCCTGTACGTTTAACCTGCAAATTAATAAATCAAAAATTTACTTTGTAGGGAAGACAGGGAATCTGCTTTTGCTCTCACCTGTTTAGGATTTTAACAGCAGATGGGGAGACTGGCTTGGTACATGTGGGTCTCCGTAAAAAACGTTCTTTAAGGAGCAGTTGTCCTCCCAAAGAGAGCGACACACAACTGCTCTAGAGGCTCCAGGAGCCTTCAGCTCGTGGGCTGATTTCTTCTTGAACCGTTAGCCGTGGGTGGACTGGCCAGCAGGCTGCCCTGAGCTGCTCTCACCACTACTGAACTACCAGTGAGTGGCCCTTGGCTGGGTGAGGCGCCCACAGCCTCGTTGCTGAGCTGGATTGAGGCCTTCTGGACGATGAGTGTTGCCCATGGGGAAGACCTGGGGGTGGCTCATGAAAACGGTGGGTAATCATCAGCGGGGAGGCAGACTTCAAAGATTTTGCACCATGAAAAAGCTCTTCCTTCATGCTCCCCAGGTGGGATCGCCATGAGCATGTCTTGGGCCTTTAACTCATGTACATGTTCCGCTCACCTATTCCAGCTTGCTAGACTTGTTCAAAATTTTACAAGTTGTCTGCATGGAAATAAGCCTCGGGAACGGAGCATATCCTCAATTAGGGCCTGTTAGAGATGTGCTCGGGTGAGAATCCCGGCTCAGGTCCAGCCTGCCCGCTCCCTGCCTCTGGTGCCGGAGGAGTGCCGAGCCGGGCAACGGGCGGCCACTGTCCCCGGCGCCATGGTGGCAGGACGGCTCAGAGCGCCTGCGCAGCAAGGGACACACCCTGGCCAAGTTGATTCTTCTTGCTTCTTGAGGTTCAGGCCTCCCCCTCCCCGGGTCGGAAGGTCAGTCCACAGCCCCCTTCGTGGGAACACCCCATTCATGCACCTCCCTACCCCAGGGCCTTTCTTGCGATGACCGTACTCGCGCACTGAAGAGGATAAAGCAGCTTTGAGCCTTCTTCCTGACTCCGCGGGAGGGGCGAGAACTCGTTCCTACGGAGCACGTTGTCGTCTCCCCGCCGTTAGAGAAAAGAACCATCCTGTTCGTGGTTTATACTGAGTCTGCAAACTACTGACACGATTTTTCAATAACCACTTGTACCATCGAGCATGAGAAGCGGGAAGAGGGACGCTGTGTCTCTGCAATAAAACTTCCGCCAGGTTCTACCTCTGCTGAGCAAAGGGTACTTTTATACGTAGGCGTAGATCTTCCTCCTTCACTGATCTGACTTGGTGCATCTTGAGACAACATGCAATGGAATCCAAAGACAATTTGAAACTAAGGTGGCTGTAAACTCTTGGTTGTTTTCATTTGGTCCTCTTTTTTTAAATCTCCCTTTTTATATCGCTCCTCTGTCTCGAATGTCCGTTAGCGTGTGAAGGGTACGCACTGTTCCGATGATACTGCACTGCTCCATCCAGCCTTCCGTGGTTAACCCAGTACCAAGTGTCCAGAAGTGACTGTTCCAACCATTTTGATCATGTAACTTTAAAAATTGGGTCTCATGCAATAAACTTTGTGTTGGCTGCATTGAGCGAGGTTTACCCTTGCAATATAAAAAAAACGATCAACCATGAAGCATAACAAACTCTGTAGATTTTCGTTGTCATGTTTTTTGTTTTGTTTTGTTTTCTTTCTTTTTCTTTTTTTTGTAAGATTCTTAAATAAATTAAACGGGCTAATATGTTTTTTTCTCTGTTCGTGTTTTCTTTCTCTGGGTTCTGAGCTCCCATTGGAGTGTCCCGTGCCACCATCCTTGCTAGAGAGCTTTCCTTTGGGGGCTTGGACTTTCTTAATGTTGGCATTTTATTGAGAGTGAATTACAGGAGACGTCTCACAGTGTGGCTGGCCCCTTCTTTAAAATCAGTCCTGGTGTTGAGCAGCCGCCCAGTCTGTGAGTGCAAGATTTGAGCTCTGCCTCGGAGAACACCAGCCAGTGTAAAAAACTGTCCGGGCTTATTGTGGGCCTACTGTATGCCAGTCGCAGTGGCGGGCTCTCCATATTCCTTTCTGTGGCTTTCAGTCCTTCTGTAGTTTTCAGATGAAGTCACTTTGCTCATAAGCTAGGAAAGGCATTTAGTTTCTCATTTTTGCGGGACTGGTGCCTGTATTTATTAAGGGTTTTATACATAACTGCTGTGCGTCTACCATTGGGTCACATGCTGGGTACTTACTCTCACGTCGAGAGCGTAAATGAGCAAACAGGATTCTTGTGGTCATGGGAGTTAAGAAAACACCAAGAACGCTATTTGTGCCTGAGCCTAGGAGGTGACTGGCCATGGCACTGAGGAAGTTGGAGTGGGTAGAGAAGGGAGTGGAGCAATCTTAGGCCACTATTGAACCTGGGGCTTGGAGAGAAAGGATTGGCCAAGACGTCCGGCCAGCTTCTTGCCCTGCTTGGGAAGCAGGGAACAGGGAATGAAGGGAACAGAAGACCCCACAGGAAGATCAGTTACCTCCCCTGTAAGGTTTGAGTACCCTGACTTTTAACTTAGAAGCACAGATCTGGGAGCCAGCACGGGGTGGGGTTCTGTCCAGCCGAGGTGGCCTGGGCCAAGAGTCAGGACTGCCATCCTGGAGAAGGACGGAGAGAGGGGTCAGGGAGAGGAGGTTGGGTTTTGTTTTTGTTTAGATTGATTTATTTAATTGACAGAGGTCACAAGTAGGCAGAGAGAGAGGAGGAAGGAAAGCAGGCTCCCTGCTGAGCAGAGGGCCCGATGCAGGGCTCGATCCCAGGACCCTGGGATCATGACCTGAGTTGAAGACAGAGGTTTTAAGCCACTGAGCCACCCAGGCGCCCTGATTTTTTTTTTTTTTTTTTAATGTTTAGAATATGGCTTCTTTGTGGGGTTTCAAATGTTTAAGAGAATCACAATTTATAGCTTGAAATTTTTCTTTTTAAGATTTTATTTATTTGAGAGGATGAAAGAGAGCGAGCACAAGAAGAGGGAGGGTCAGAGGGAGAAGCAGAGTCCCTGCCAAGCAAGGAGCCCAGTGCAGGACCGGATCCCAGGACTCCAGGATCATGACCGGAGCCGAAGGCAGTCACCCAACCAACTGAGCCACGCAGGTGCCCTATAGTTTGAACTTTTTAAGGGAATTCAAGCAAATTTGTAAATGGTGTTAATATTTAGGGCAATTTAATCTCAAATACATGAGATAATTGAGTATTAATTGAACAAGTGAAAGAGTGTTTTACATTTTAACCAAAATTTTTATTTATTTCTTTATTTTATTTTTTACATTTTAACCAAAATTTTTATTTATATTTTCTTTTTTATTTTTATTTTTTAAAGATTTTATGTATTTGACAGAGACAGCAAGAGTGGGAGTGGCAGAGGGAGAAGCAGGTTCCCCGCTGAGCGGGGAGCCTGATGCGGGGCTCTATCTCAGGACCCTGGGATCATGACCTGAACTGAAGGCAGACACTTAACAACTGAGCCACCCTGGCACCCCAATTTTTATTATTTTTCAAATGGATAGTATATATATTTTTAAAGATTTTATTTATTTGTCAGAAAAAGCACAAGCAGGGGGAGCAGCAGAGGAAGAAACAGGCTCCCCACTGAGCAGAGAGCCCGATGGGCTCAATCCCAGGACTCTGGGATCACGACCCGAGCAGAAGGCAGACGCTTAACTGACTGAGCCACCCAGGTGTCCCTTAACTAACATTTTAAAAATATATATTTGTAAGTTGAGGGGCACCCGGCAGGCTTTAGTAGAGTGTGTGACTCTTGAGCTCAGCGTGGTAGGTTTGAGTCCCATGTTGGCTGGAGAGGTTATTTAAACAATAAAAACCTTTAAGAATACATGTGTAAGTTGGGCTTGCTGACTGAAAAGAAACAGGATTTTAAATGCATAACCTAAATAAGCTAGGGTATTCATCTGAATAAGAGAGGAAGAGGCCTGAGCTTCATCGAGCCCCTCCACCATCCCCAAGTTTTTGGCTGCCGTTTGCTGTGACCATGTTCCCCCCCTCAGTGTTTTATCTGCGCTCAGGTCTGCTTTCAGCCTCACCGTGTGTCCCCCGGACCTCCCCACTGTTGACATTGGGGCCAGGCCCTTCTTCGTCGGAGGCTGTCCTGTTCATTTTAGGATATTTAGTGACGTCCCTGGTCTCTACCCACTAGATGCCAGTAGTAGACCCTGCTCCGCACGCCCAACCACACTGCACCGCCCCCCACCCCCGGTTGTGACAACCCAAAATGTCTCCAGACATTGCCAAACGTCCTCTGAGTGCCAAAATCGCCGGCCCCTTGGTTAGGAGCTACTGTCCTCGACCAATTAGTCATAAAGAGGCAAAAGGTTGGTGTCTACGGCAGGTGTGTGTGTGTGTGTGTGCACGCGCACGTGCAAGAGTTTGTGTTTTACAGAGGACGGGGTCCATGAACAAGGGCCTTGAGCTACGGAAAATACAAATGCTTAACTGGCTGGGGGTTTGGAGTATGTACAGTACAATTTCCATAAGTATGAATATTTAACAGCTAGTCATTTGAGAGCATGATGTAAAGAAGCCATCTGTGGAGGCCTTTATGGAGAGAAAGGAGGCTAAAAGAAATGTGCAAAATGCTTATTTTTAGAGTCCAACTCTCGGCATGTTGGCTTCACGCTCTGAACGCTGCCCACTCTGGGCATCAGGTGCATTATTGGGTTAGGAGAGGCAACTGCCGCGCTGTTGGCTCCAAATCACCAACTCATCACCATTTAAGAATCACCACAAAGTGGTGTGCAAAGGTAGGGAGGCTGGGTAGGTGCAAAATTGGTCTGGAACACTTCTGTTTCGCGTGAGTACCAACACCTGCATGAAGTCAATGAGCAGATGAGAACACCCAGCGAACGCTGTTTCCACTCCTGCCACTTGGTCCGCTGTTCTCTTCCACCATTTCAAGGTGCTCAGCCTTGCCGGTTTCTCCATTACTCCTTCTTGGGGAACTCTAGAGGGTAATTTTTTTTTTTTTTTTTTTTTTTTTTTTTTTTTTTTTTTT